>NC_091482.1:10613890-10771382 GCF_036971445.1 Narcine bancroftii
GTATGAGTTGCTGTTTTCGAGGTGATCCAGAGTTGAGTGGAGACCCAGCGATATTGCATCTGCTGTGGAGCGATTGTGACGATATGCGAATTGCAGTGGGTCCAGACCTTTGCTTAGGTACTTGTTAATTCTGGCCATGACCAACCTCTCAAAGCAGTTCACCACAGTAGATGAGAGTCCTACTGGGTCATAGTCATTGAAGCAGCTCACACTTTATACTTAAGACTTCTGCACACTTTTAATTCACTTTTTTAAAATTTCTTAGTGACCCTGTAAAATTAAACAAAACATAGTAACTGGGGCACCTGTCTGTTAAAATGGAGACCCCATTGATAAGATACTAAACCATCGGGTTTTCAGAACAGTTGGATAGAGAATTATTAAAACATTTAAAATGTTCAAAAGACATTTGTAAAGATTTTTAGATGAGAAGATCTGAGAAGGGTATGGACCCCAAATGCAAGTAAATGGGACCTGCCTGGCACATCATTTTGGTCGGCATGGATAAGTTGGGCCAAAGAGCCTGTTCACTTCTGCATAACTCTATGCCTTTATTTTGCAAGCTCTGATTCCGTTCAGTTTGGTTATTATGAAAGTTCTGAAGTTTGGAACACAGATGTTACTGTTTCACAAACAACATTTCCAGAGTTAATGCACAAGACACTGGAGTGGGCATAAAAGGCCATTTGACCCCTCAAGATGATTCCTTCATTCATTAAGATCGTGGCTTTTCTTCCTCACGCAATATCCTCATTTCCCCTGACTCCATTGATACCCAGAAATGTATCACTCTTACATTCAATGAACTCAATGATTGAGCCTCCACAACTGAAGGACCTTTTTTCTGTGCTCTACAAATGTATGACTCCTAAATGAACTATCCCTGATTCCGAGACTACGATGCCTGCTCCTCGATGCCATTTGTCAGTGGATGCAATCTCCCTGCGTGTTGCCTGTTGAGATCTGTTAAGAATTTTGGAAGTATCAATTAAATCATTCTTCTAAACTCTAAAGATGGATCCAGTCTCTCCTTTATGCAGCAAATCTGCCGTCCTGAAGCCAGTGTAGTAAATCTTTGCTGCACTCCCTCTGTGGCAAGAACATGCTTTACTTTAGGAAACGTGATGTACCTGATACTAGAGCTGCTGTTTCACTGAGCATCATTGGAATTGTACTCTGGTACTGGAATCCTCTTAAAATTAAGACCACTGTACTATTTGACTTCCTAATCGTCTGCTCTAAGTACATGTTGGCCTTCAGGGTCTTGTGTCAAAGAATGTTAGGTGCCTTTGAACATCAATGCTAATAGTGAACCTGTTGTTGGTCCCCTAACAACAGCTCCATAGCCAAGAAAGCCCAGCACCCGCCTCTTCTTCCCACAAAGGCTGAGGAATGTCCATCTTCCACCCTCCATCCTCAATGCATTCTACAAGGGATTTATTTAGAGCATCCTGTATCACCGCCTGGTTTGGAAGCTGTACCGCCTCGGTCCGCAAGACCCTGCAGAAAATACTGAAGTCAGAGGAAAAGACCATTGGGGAACCTCCTCCGAGCATGAAGGAAACCTCCTCCTAGCATGAAGGACATCTACTACACTCGATGCAGGCGGAAAGCAATAAACATTGTGAGTCTCCGCACATCATGCCCGTGAACTGTTCTCCCTTCCGCCATCTGGCAGGAGGTACCGTAGCACTTAGGCCCTTATGTCCAGATTTGGAAACAGCTTTTTCCCCCAAGCCAACAGGCTCCTGAACACCCATTACAGATGTGGATAGTGCGCCATGGACCTTCTGTGTAAACATCTTAATACCTTAACTGCTTTCCTAACTTATAACTATGTAAATATGTTCCGTGGTCCTGGAGATACGCCATCTCGTCCTACCACGTGAGCATGGTATGAATAATAAATAAAGTTGACTTGACTTAATACCCTGGGATTGTCTGATCTTGGAAGTTAAGCAGGCACAGGACTGATCAGTACTTGGAGGGGAGACCACCGAGGAACACCAGGAGCTGTAGGTTTCTGTGAGGGGTGCTGGACAAAGTGGCAACTCTCTGTTTTGCTTTCAGAAGTTACAGAATTTCATGTATATTACATTCTAAATTACTTGACAGTAATGGAGCCTTTAATCTCTCACTATTGAAAAAAATACTCGGCTCTTCTGTTTTGTAAAGCATATTGGAGAGCTTCACTATTTCTGCATTATATTGCATAAATCTTGCCCTTTCAGTCTGCTTTTCCATATCCATTGAAGCCCCTTTCCATCCTACTCCCAAGCTCAGGTGGTTTTACATCATCAGTAAACATGGAAAGAAGACATCTAGTCCAGCATTCTTTCCAGATTCTGTGCCATTTTGGAAAACGATAGCATTCAAGCCACTTCCTTCAACATTCTGAGATCCTGATCACCTAGTTATAGGACTATATTGGCTGTGAGTCTCACTAACTTCATTTTTACTTTTTCTTAACTGCAGTTACACTCCAAAAATTTTCTAACCATACAGAGATGGCATTGGTTCGGCAGCTAGTGTACCAAGTTGTGTTTACTGCACTCTCCTGCAGCTCATCAGAGCCCCAGTTCCTGCATTCCTTTTAAGCTTACAGGGTTGCCATAAAACTTACTGTATTGCTGTGTAATGTCTCAAAATATATATGAATTAGATGCATATTGGGGTATATTTAGGAATAATATCCAATAGTCTGAAAAATCTTCGAGTCAAGTCAAGTTGCGTTTATTTGTCATTTGTACCATAAACCATAGTGAAAACGAGATAGCGTTTCTCCAGACCATGGAGCTAGTTACTTACATGGATAAATTACCTCAGAAACTTTTCATAAATATCACATAAACATCATGCTACATATGCTGGCCCTGTGTCGCTGGAGTTCAGAAGCCTCATGACTTGGGGGGGGGGGGGAAAGGAGGAGGAAACTGTCTTGTAATCTGATCGTGAGGGCCCAAATGCTTCGGTACCTCTTCCCAGATGGCAGGGTGGAGAACAGATTGCGGGAAGGGCAACCCTGTCTAGTAGACCTCTCCAATATAAACGGTGATGATATCTACCCATTCGTCACAACTCTCGCCATTGGCTTTTTATATATTGCTTTAATCCAACTAAGAAATTTTGGTCCAAATTTAAATTTTTCCAACACTTCAAGTAAAAATCCCCATTCCACTCTATCAAATGTTTTTTCAGCATCTAATGATAAAAACCATTGGTAAATTAGATATCTCTGTGAAATATTTATCAAAGTAATTAACTTTGTAATACTATCAGAAGAATAACGGTCTTTAATAGCACCAGTTTGATCTATATGAATCAAAGAAGGTAAATACTGTGCCAGTCTATTGGCTAGAACTTTTGTTACAATTTCATAATCAACATTTAACAAAGATATAGGTCTATATGAACTTGCTTTCGAAGGGTCTCTATCTTTCTTAAGAATAATTGTAATAATAGCTTGACAAAACGAATCCAGTGAAAAATTAATTTCCATAGCTTGTTTAAGAATCTCAATCAGTAAAGGTATCAATAAGTCTTGAAATGTCTTATAAAACTCAACCAAGACCAAGGTTAGCTCAAGGAGAGGGTTTCTTCTTTCAATCTGGCACTTGAAGCCCTCAATATTTGAATTAATCCAGTTTCATTCTGGAGTTTTTCCTGTTGTCACAGTTCTTATTCATCTTGTAGTCAGAGTATATTTAAGATTCAAAATTCCTTTACTGTCTTGTAATAAAACAGATGTAATGTTACATGAAGTTGGGTTTAGTCAGAGAAAGAGAAGCAAAAGAGAGTCGTCACCGTGTGTCCGTGGATTTGCCTCCAGTGCTTCTGCAGCCACACAGAGTCCAGTCCAAACCATTGGCAACCCGAGCTCCAGATCCAAACTTGCAACACGATCAGGAAGCCTTTAGTGTTCTCGACAAGCTCTTAATGGATATTAAAATATGGTATCACTTAGCTGTAATTTTCTGCTTTTCTTGGTTTTTGATATTGCACAGATAAATCAAAAGTCACTCTGAGTCACCAGAGCTATTTCCAGAAACATTACATAGCTGTGCATTTAGCAATGAGATAATTCATCAGGTGATGCAGATGTGCCTACTCAGTTGTGTCTGAACCATCCTTTCTCAATAGCTAATATTCTTTCATTTCAGCTACAAAAAAAAATAGTATCAGTGGTAAGTAGCCTGCAGTCTCGATTTCTGTCTGCTGTTGTCATCGACACTGGGAGGGGTGCCGTCTGAAACTTCAACCTAATCCCAGTGATAATGTGCGTGATTGAGACATGAGGAATGAGGGGCTGAGTTGATTTCATGTCTCAATTGAAAATGACATGATGTTTTACTAGTGGAAAGTTAACAGTTGTTTATTGCCACTTTAGCTCTTGGGATTGATTGTAAAGCTGGCTGGACCAGTAAACAAGAGATCGCAGACTAATTAAAAGGAGAGAGTTGCCTCAAAATTGCAATAGAGCACCTCAGTCACAGCTGCTCCTCAACTGTTTGAATTGACTTGATCAATTAGAAGCAGTGACTAGCAGTTAGAAGTGAAATAAAGCCTCAATTAATGCAATGAATGGCTCAAAGGTTTTGGTGGTGATTATTTTCAGTTTTTTTAAATTCAAGATACTTGGTTCTTTATCTTCCCCAAAGTCAGTTCTCACAAGCAAATCTGCGTTCTATGAAACACTACCTTATGTCTTACAGTATGTTATTATAAGGACCAACAGACACCATAGGTTATTATAAGGGCCAACAGACACCATAGGTTATTATAAGGGCCAACAGACACCATAGGTTATTATAAGGGCCAACAGACACCATAGGTTATTATAAGGGCCAACAGACACCATAGGTTATTATAAGGGCCAACAGACACCATAGGTTATTATAAGGGCCAACAGACACCATAGGTTATTATAAGGGCCAACAGACACCATAGGTTATTATAAGGGACAACAGACACCATGTTATTATAAGGGCCAACAGACACCATAGGTTATTATAGGGACCAACAGACACCATAGGTTATTATAAGGGCCAACAGATACCATATGTTATTATAAGGACCAACAGACACCATATGTTATTATAAGGGCCAACAGACACCATATGTTATTATAAGGGCCAACAGACACCATAGGTTATTATAAGGGCCAACAGACACCATAGGTTATTATAAGGGCCAACAGACACCATAGGTTATTATAAGGGCCAACAGACACCATAGGTTATTATAAGGGCCAACAGACACCATAGGTTATTATAAGGGCCAACAGACACCATAGGTTATTATAAGGGCCAACAGACACCATAGGTTATTATAAGGGCCAACAGACACCATATGTTATTATAAGGGCCAACAGACACCATAGGTTATTATAAGGGCCAACAGACACCATAGGTTATTATAAGGGCCAACAGACACCATAGGTTATTATAAGGGCCAACAGACACCATAGGTTATTATAAGGGCCAACAGACACCATAGGTTATTATAAGGGCCAACAGACACCATAGGTTATTATAAGGGCCAACAGACACCATAGGTTATTATAAAGGCCAACAGATACCATAGGTTATTATAAGGGCCAACAGACACCATAGGTTATTATAAGGGCCAACAGACACCATAGGTTATTATAAAGGCCAACAGATACCATAGGTTATTATAAGGGCCAACAGACACTATAGGTTATTATAAGGGCCAACAGACACCATAGGTTATTATAAGGGCCAACAGACACCATAGGTTATTATAAGGGCCAACAGACACCATAGGTTATTATAAGGGCCAACAGACACCATAGGTTATTATAAGGGACAACAGACACCATAGGTTATTATAAGGGCCAACAGACACCATAGGTTATTATAAGGGCCAACAGACACCATAGGTTATTATAAGGGCCAACAGACACCATAGGTTATTATAAGGGCCAACAGACACCATAGGTTATTATAAAGGCCAACAGACACCATAGGTTATTATAAGGGCCAACAGACACCATAGGTTATTATAAGGGCCAACAGACACCATAGGTTATTATAAGGGCCAACAGACACCATAGGTTATTATAAGGGCCAACAGACACCATAGGTTATTATAAGGGCCAACAGACACCATAGGTTATTATAAGGGCCAACAGACACCATAGGTTATTATAAGGGCCAACAGACACCATATGATATTATAAGGGCCAACAGATACCATAGGTTATTATAAGGGCCAACAGACACCATAGGTTATTATAAGGGCCAACAGACACCATAGGTTATTATAAGGGCCAACAGACACCATAGGTTATTATAAAGGACAACAGACACCATAGGTTATTATAAGGGCCAACAGACACCATAGGTTATTATAAGGGCCAACAGACACCATAGGTTATTATAAGGGCCAACAGACACCATAGGTTATTATAAGGGCCAACAGACACCATAGGTTATTATAAAGGCCAACAGACACCATAGGTTATTATAAGGGCCAACAGACACCATAGGTTATTATAAGGGCCAACAGACACCATAGGTTATTATAAGGGCCAACAGACACCATAGGTTATTATAAGGGCCAACAGACACCATAGGTTATTATAAGGGCCAACAGACACCATAGGTTATTATAAGGGCCAACAGACACCATAGGTTATTATAAGGGCCAACAGACACCATATGATATTATAAGGGCCAACAGATACCATAGGTTATTATAAGGGCCAACAGACACCATAGGTTATTATAAGGGCCAACAGACACCATAGGTTATTATAAGGGCCAACAGACACCATAGGTTATTATAAAGGACAACAGACACCATAGGTTATTATAAGGGCCAACAGACACCATAGGTTATTATAAGGGCCAACAGACACCATAGGTTATTATAAGGGCCAACAGACACCATAGGTTATTATAAGGGCCAACAGACACCATAGGTTATTATAAGGGCCAACAGACACCATAGGTTATTATAAGGGCCAACAGACACCATAGGTTATTATAAGGGCCAACAGACACCATAGGTTATTATAAGGGCCAACAGACACCATATGATATTATAAGGGCCAACAGATACCATAGGTTATTATAGGGGCCAACAGACACCATATGTTATTATAGGGGCCAACAGACACCATAGGTTATTATAAGGGCCAACAGACACCATAGGTTATTATAAGGGCCAACAGACACCATATGTTATTATAGGGGCCAACAGACACCATATGTTGTTATAAGGGCCAACAGACACCATATGTTATTATAAGGGCCAACAGACACCATATGTTATTATAAGGGCCAACAGACACCATAGGGAAGATTTTTAGGTATTTGTGTGAACATAATGTTACCGTCTAACTCTCGGGCTACCAAACACAACAGACAATAAAATTGGGATCAGATCCTAATTTTGTTTCTGGTGTTAAGGAAACACAGCTGAAGGAAAAAAAAAGTTTTAAGAATTAATATTGGTGATAAATTCCTTGATTTCTCATTAGCACCGTTCATTCTTTAAATCACAGGTCAGGGTAGAAAAGTCTTTGAGAGTGGCACATTTGCAGGCTGATAATATATCTGAAGCATATTATAACTTTAAATACCTTTGAAAGCCCAAACACAAGATGAATGCTCCACAACTAATAAAAATTGTGGATCAAAAATAAACCTCAGTAACACTAGAATTGCCTCTCCTTTCCCCCCATCCACTCCTAACATATTGGAACAATATCACAAACATAGACTGGACATCAGCAGATGACCTCAACAATGTTCATTTTCATGGCTGAGTCCCCCAAGGAATTTCACAGCAGGGTCATCAAACAAAGGTCAGTGCAGCGGTGGAGCAGGCAGCATTGCTTTACTCCCACCGACAGTGAAGTGGGTTTGATCCTGACCTCCAGTGCTGTCTGTGTGTAGTTTGCATGTTTGGCCTGTGATCTCTGGTTTCCTCCCACATCCCAAAGGCTTGCTGAGAGGTAGACATATTGGCTTAGTAGGTTAATTGGTCACATGTGTATAACTGGGTGGCGAGAGCTTGTGGGTTAATTCTTAATCGGTTACTATAATAAATTTCCCCATGTGCAGCTGAATAGGAGGAGCATCAAAGGGAGTTGATGAATGTGTGAGGGAGAATATGACACTGGGAACTAAATGGAACGAAGGACAATTGAGATTTCACAGAGAGCCAGTGTAGAATTGATAGGCCGAACTGTCTCCTTCTGCACTCTAAGGAAGTATGAATAATATATACGTATAAGAATCATGATGGATTCTTATAAAGAAATAATGGACCCATGGCCAAAATCTTATGGTCATAAGGCATGAACAATAAGATAAAGTCAGAGGTTAAATTCCAAGCTTAAAGGTGCTGCTCTTTGAGTTAGGAGTCAGGAAATTGGAGGTGCAAGAGGCTATATCAGGAGTGTTGATGTCTGAGGGTTATAAGTCTGGAGAAGGCTACTCCAACAGGGATGAGTCCAAATGGAACTTAACTTCAAGGATGAGGATTCGGAAGTCAGAGCATGAGCTGGAGACCCAATGACCTGAAACATTAATTTATACGGCATGGTCACAGGCCCTACCAACCCACAAGGCCACACTGCCCAATTACACCCATGTAATCATTAACCTACTAATCCCAAATGTCTTTGAAATGTGGGAGGATACCAGCATACCCAGAGGAGAACCCACACACAGGGAAAATTTACAAACTCCTTACAGACAGAGACAGATTTGAACCAGAGTTACTGATGCTAAAATAGCTAAGTACTACGTGAACCATGCCTGAACTCCATTCTTCGTTGATTTTATCTTAACACAGGGGCAATATTAATGTTTTCAGTTGCTAATGGTCACGACAAATAATTCTGAGGTAATGATACTGAGCCCTGATACTCAGTAAAATTGCTTAGTAATGACACAACTTGCCCTGATGCTGAATCATCCATCATAAAGACAGAGTAAGTAATTTATTTTTGATTCTAACCAAAATATCCCACCTACAAATTTCACCTCCAAAGTTTCCACGATATCACACCTCCAAAGAGATCACAACATCCCACTTCTAGAGGTTCCAGACTGTCCCAGCTCTGAAAACAAACACACTTCAGATAGACTCTCGCTAGCGAGCGTCATATTTGTGATGAGTGAGAAGTTGACATTCTTCTTCCCTGAGGAGATCTGTGCCACATAATACGCAAAATCTGCTCGGTTGGCTAATTTGTCCTTTGCCACTGTGATATCTGCGTTGAGAGAGAGCACAGCTAAATCACATTGGTATTTTTAATGAGTGTGTCTGTTGCTGCTTCATCCACACACCCATACTACCAGGTTTAATAACTCCTCCCAGCTTTCTCCAAACAATAATCCCAGCACTACAGACAAACCAGGCATTGTCAGATTTGTGAAGAGGTACTGAAGACAATAACGTCACAACATTTTAATATTTTTACTCGCTGTCGGCTGATTCTATGTAGTAGTCATTTAAAATTAACCTGCAATAGATTATTATTATTCTTTCTTTTTAGTTTCAAATTTTAAATTTAGACATACAGCACGGTAACAGACCATTTTGGCCTACGCGTCTGTGCCCCCCAATTCGCCTACAACCCTCAGTTCATTTCGAACGGTGGGAGGAAACCGGAGCTCCAGGCAAAGCCATACAGTCATGGGGAGAAAGTACAAACTCGTTGCAGACAGCACGAGGATTCGAACCCCAGTCCCAATCGCTGTAAAAGTGTTGCACTGACCACTACGCCAGCCATGCTGCCCAGTGTTCAGGACTGTGTTCAGGAAGCAAACATCTTCCTAAATTGTACTCCTGCAAGAAAGGAACAACTGTACACTAGCTGAATGAGATTTCACTTGTAATCAAATCCTTCTGTGCTCTTCCCAGTTAGAGCCTTGAATTCACACAGCAATGTAAAACGAAAAATCTGATCCACAAGAAGGGAGATCAGGTCCATATTGTAGCAATTTAGATGTTATTCAATTAAATGAATAAGATGAAATCTAATGCAGACAACTATATCAATGACTAAAAGGAAAATGTTATGTGTTAGACGGAAGGGCAATTAAGATCTCTACAATATTATATGGATGGGCATGGATTCTTCCTCATCAAGCTGCCCAGATCTCAAGAACAAAAATCAATAACCATATAGAGCAGGGATGGCCAAACCACGGCTCACGGGCCACATTGAATTATTAGTGTGGCTCACGGAAATACGCTGGTTAAGGCAGGAATCATATGAGCCGGTGCTCACAAGTTAGTCGGCATGGCTTGCGATCGCGTGATTGACGCAAGTTTGGCTATGTTGCGGGCTGTGAAATTAGCAGAGTGTTAGTGTGATCCAGGCTGGCCATCCATCCAAGCTCCCAACGCACCCCCCCCAGCGACTGCAGACTCTCGCCTAAGTTCCAGGGCTCCCAATGCCCTGGCCACCCTCCTATCTGTGCTCCCGATGCCCCAAACTTGGATTGCCACCTGGCCCTGGCCGGTCGCCTGCACATCTAAGCTCCAGAAGCCCCAGCCGCCCTCCCATCTGAGCTCCTGATGGCCCGAACATGGACTTAACAAAATAAACAAAATATTCAGTGTGTGTACCCTTTGATTATTGAAACTAATATCAATTAGCAGTTTAACAACTACATACATGAATAAATATTATGTACATCTATTTTTTAATATTTATGTACATTTTTTTGTAAGAAAATGTGCGTGTAAAAGTAAAAATGTGTAAGTAATATTTTTTCATGTCACGCTCTCAAACATCTGAAATTCATCATATGTGACTTCTATGTTAAGCAAGTTTAGCATCCCTGATATAGAGAGGTGTATAAGGGAGAGAGAGGAAAAAAAATTGTCTTTGGCAAGACTGAGCAATGGATAATGGTACAGTCCACTTTACATTGGTGTAAAAACACAATGCTGGAGAAACTCAGCAGGCCAAACAGTGCACATCATATCACAAAGTCAAAGATACATAACCAAACTTTCAGGCTTGAGCCCTTCAAAGTGTGGGCAGGCACCTGAACAAAATGTACCTTTATCTTTGCTATATAAAGTACGTTGACTGCTGAGTTTCTCCAATGTTTTGTTTTTACTTCAACCACAGTATCTACAGACTTTTCCTACTGATGGTGTTCACCTGCTTTACTTGCAGAGCGAGTTCAGAGGGAAGATAGTGTGGAAGTTGAAACTAACTCCAGCATTTTCTGACCCATTCAATTTTGGTGCTTCTCTCTCTAAAATATTTAAGGCACCTCAACCTTTTAAAATGTTCTTTGGAATCAAAACTATCATATTCACAAAAATAATCAAAAGCGCCCTGTAGGAAATATATTCAACAATAATTCACAGGAATCAATGCTGCAACATGTATTTATTATTGCAAATAATATAGAACATGGTGCTTATTGCAGTAAATTCCCTTTATCCAGAATACAATCAACCAACAACCTCAAGCAACTGGAAAAAGAATCAAGGAAAATAAATAAAAATACAGTAATAGGTAAAAAATACGTCAGTTTAAAATTGTAAAAGTAAATGTTCTCTCAATTAACACATAAACCTTTGATGAAGATAAATATTTAGCCAGCGGAGGGAGTGCCTTGCTTGTGCTTTGCTCGTAGCAGCTGTTTGAATAAAGTTGTGTGAAACAGCAATGGCGTCACCCAGCATGAAGAGCTGGTTGATGCCACTCGCCGTTGGAGTGACTCTCTTAAAGTGTCTCCTTATCCCTGCTTAGTAAGAGTCACCCTGGTCAGAGGCTTTAATCTGTAAATTTGGAGAAGGGGGGGGGGTTAATTATCTATAATGTTATTGTTCATCTTTTTGACGTCTCCACGAAGGGGGAGGAACCTGCAGATGCAGCGATGGCTAAATGTTTTCAAAGATGTGACTGAAATTAAGTAAAATGCTTCAAGTCCATCAGGGGTACCATCTTCCCATCCATCGACCACATCTATGTGAGATGGTGCCTCAATAAGGCAGCCAACATCATAAAGGATCCGCATCATTCCAGTCACAATCTCTTCTCACTGCTACCTTCAGGTAGAAGGTACAGATGCCTGAAGTCCAGCACCTCAAAACATTTTTTTCCCCAACACTATCAGGCTCAGTATTTCAGTAAAAGAGATAATAAATATAGAATTAATAGATCAATAATCACTGGAGTTAGTGCAAGAAAAAAAATGTGTTGAACAAGCAGACGATCTTTTGGATGTCTCGGACTAATTTATGATCAGGGTTAGGATAGTACAGGGAGGTTCAAGAGCCTGATAGTGTTGGGGAAAAAAATGTTTTGAACCTAGAGGTGCTGGACTTCAGGCATCTGTACCTTCTACCTGAAGGTAGCAGTGAGAAGAGATTGTGACTGGGTGATGCGGATCCTTTATGATGTTGGCTGCCTTATTGAGGCACCAGCTCACATAGATGTGGTCGATGGATGGGAAGACGGTACCCCTGATGGACTTGGCTAGGTTTGCTACTTTTTGCAACCTTCTGAGCTCTTGAGTTTCCAAACTAGACCATGATCCGATTAGCCAGTATACTTTTCACAGTAGAGCCTGTAGAAGTTTGAAAGAATATTCAAGGACGTGGCACAAATCTCCTCAAAGCTTTTAGAAAGTAGAGGCGTTGCGTACCTCCTTCAAGATTGCCTTGATGTGCTTGCTCCAGGAGAGATCATCTGACATCAAGTTTATTGTTATCTAATTGCACAAGTACAACCTGATGAAACAGCATTCTCCTGTCACACAACCAGACATTTCAGATTTATTGCCAGGGTAATGACATCGCATACAACGCTGAGATTCCTTTTTCCTGCGGGCACGGCAGAACGACCGCTTATTGGCAGTGCAAAAATTAAAGCGTACACGGTGTAAAACATGAAAGCAAATAAAGAACTGTAAACAGATCATGAATGCAAACAAACTGACTGTGCAACACAGAGAGAACAAAAAGAAAATCAATGAAGTGCACAAGTAAGTCCTTAAATGAGCCTCTGGGTTGTGATGTGGCACCTATATCTCTTTCCTGAGAGCAGCAGTGAGAACAGAACGTATGCTGAGTGGTACGGACAAACAAACAATATACATGCAGGACAAGTAATCACATATACAAATAAATAAATGTGGTTTCATGAATATGAGTCTCGGATGGTGAGTGTGAGCGGTTCCTTTGGTCATTCAGCATTCTCTCTGCCAGTGGTGGTGCTGGCTCTCATACCCCTGTCAGAGGGATCCTCAACATGTGGACTCCCAGGAACCACTGACTCTCTCCACTACATTCTGTCAATGAAGATAGATTCAGAATGCTTCTTCACTTGGTGAGATGGGCAGCATCCTGCAAAAAATCCACATTAAAGTGAACTCTTATCCCTCCACAGGTCTGTTCCATCTAAACATCTGCAGTTTCTGGGTCTCCCAGGTGATGTTCTTCCTGGGGGACGGGGGGGAGGAGATCATTCATGTAGTTCAACCCATCCATGTAGTTGATTCATGCTTCAGTGCCTGATGTGGGAGAATCACTGACCAACAGCAGGGTGGCACTCAAGTGAATCTCTCATCACAGCCTCGGGGCTTCCTGTCTGGTTCAGTGACGAGCAGGAGGTGTGCGTCCCATTTAAACGCAGAGCCACGGTCTGGAGGGAGCTCCACTGGTTGCGCTCGGGAACCAGCGGCCAATACTCGCCGCCCTGAGCGAAGATGTGGCACCTGGTAGCGCTCGGCTGCTTGTTCTTCCTCGGTCTGTCCTTTCTCTCCGCGACCCTGCTGCGCAGAAGGTGCCCGGCGTTGACTGAGGGACAAGTCGTCTGCATTAGCGCCAGGTAAATGGCTCCCGCTTCTTTCCTGCAAGTTCTTCCCTCCAGCAAGGAAAGGTGGAGGCATGCTCAATCTCTGGAACTGGTGCAACTCGATGCTAAAGGGTTCACTCTCCACTCTGGAAATGCGCCCCGCTCCGGGCTTCTCCGTCCAGCCACCGTGTCCCACCGAGGGCCAACTGGGAGGCAGGGTTCCCCACATGGATGGGGGAGTGTGGCATTCAGGCTTAGAATAAAGGGTTGGCATTGAAAACTGAGACGAAATTTGGATCAACTAACTTGCTGGAGCATCAGTGGGGGAATAAAAGTGGTCACTTTTCTGGAGTTGATATTTCTTGGGGATCTTCGTGGAACTTTCTTCCTCCAGAGAGGCTTCTTCTCTTCATCAAGGGCATTGAAGGATGACCTGCAGTTGAGCTCATGTGGGAGCGATGTAAATGATGAACTAATGCCAGTCAGGGGCGGTGGGTGTTGCTTCTAGGGTAGGTGGCTGCCACTGCAGTTTGCACTGGGCTCCTGGCCACTGCAGTTTGCACTGGGCTCCTGGCCACTGCAGTTTGCACTGGGCTCCTGGCCACTGCAGTTTGCACTGGGCTCCTGGCCACTGCAGTTTGCACTGGGCTCCTGGCCACTGCAGTTTGCACTGGGCTCCTGGCCACTGCAGTTTGCACTGGGCTCCTGGCCACTCCCATCCTAGAGACAAGAGGGCTGACAGTACATCCAAATTAGGGTTTCTTCCCCATTTCCTAGCACCATGGGTATCCATGAAAAGGTAGTGATGTTGAAGCAAGTGAGAATGTGCCTGCTTACCTTTTGTTCACACCTTCATCAGTTCTGTATCTTGATCTTTGCTATATAAAGTGCATTATTTGACCTGCTGAATTTCCCCAGCATTATTTTTATTTTAGTTGCAGCAAGTGTGTGTTTAATTTAAAAGGGATGTAATTATTCCCTGGAGTGTAGAAGAATGAAGGGAGATTTGATCATTGTATTTAAATTGATGAAGGAGGATAGATAGACTAAAACGTAGGTAAGTTTTTTTTTCACTGAAGGGAGGTGAGATACAAACCAGAGGACATGTGTTAAGGGTGAAAGGGGAAAGGCTTGGGGGAACTTCTTCACACAGAGAGTGGTGGGAGTGTGGAACGAGCTGTCTGCTGCAGTAGTGAATGCGGACTCAATTTTAAAATTTAAGAAAAATTTAGGCAGGTGCATGGATATGGGGGGGGGGTAATAGAGAGCTATGGACTAGATGCAAGCTAGTGGGACAAGGCAGAAAAATGGATCAGCATGAACTAGAAGAGCCGACGGGGCCTTTCTCTGTGCTGTAATGTTCTATGGTTCTAAGAAGGGAACTTTTATTCTCAAAGAGCAGTTTTGAGCTGGAGTTCACTCACTATGGGGATTGTGGAAACAGAATCAAACAATGACTGTTCAAGAAAATTCAAAAAGCATTCAAAGTTGGCCAATGGAACTTACAATTTGGTTTCTTAGAGCCAGCAGTAACACAAAGGGCCAAATAGCCTCCTTAATTGCTATTCTAATTCCTTACAAAAATGGTTCAATGTTGTTCAGAATCAGGTTTATTTTCATGAATATGTCATAAAATTTGTTGTTTTGCAGCAGCAGGATTGTTCATTATAGGTGCAAAATTGCTATAAATTACAATTCTGTTAATACAATATTTTAAAAAATAAATACAGGTACACAATCCTTTATCCGGACATCTAAAATCTGGAAAGCTCTGAAAACCGGCATTTTTTTTCTCCTGGTACTGGTACAGCGGAGTGAGAGAGAGAGAGAGAGAGACAGCAGCGCGACTAGGTTGGGCGATGGGGTGGGGGGAGACAGCAGCGTGACTCGTGTGGGCGGGGGAGGAGAGAGAGATGGCAGCGCAACTCGTGTGGGAGAGGGGGAGAGAGACGCCAGCGCAACTGGAAAGGGGTGAATACGGCAGCACAATTCGGGTGGGCTTAAATCTGGGGCAACTGGCTTTTGTTCTGAAATCCGGAAAAATCCGAAATTTGGAACACACTGTCACCCAAGGGTTCCAGATAAAGGATTGTGTACCTGTAATTAGTGCAAAAAAAAGACAAAAAGACCTTAGATTCCTGGTTCGTACAGAAATTTGATGGTAGATGTTGTCTCGCTGGTCTGGGTTACTGATTGACACCAGGAGAGGACAGTGCCTCATACCAACTGGCTAATCGCCTGTCAACAATGTCCACAGTCAGAAATGTTTGCTGTGAGCTTTGGTACAAAGATGCATATACGTGGCCCTTCTCAACCAGCTGAACTGACAAAAGCCAAGGTGAATGAATAATTCAGTCACTGACCAGGAGATCAAGCCATCAGGCTAAGTGAGAATGTTCAGCGGAATGTCTGATCATTCACCAATTTGTAACTTCTGACCTGACACGTGAGCTTGGGCTAGAGCTGAGGCTATCAGATGTCATAGAGGGAAAGACATGTCAGGCATACTCCACTAAATTTGGATTGAATTTAGGATCAGGGAGGTTATGCTGCAACTGTACAAGGGACTGGTGAGGCCACATCTGGAGAGCTGCGTGTAGTTCTGGCCTCCTTAATTTAGGAAGAATGTACTTACTGGCTTTGGAGGCGGTGCAGAGGAGGTTCACCAGAGATGAGGGGGCTGGCTTATGAGAAGAGATTGAGGCATCTGGGACTCGACTCAGAAGAATGAGAGGAGATCTTATAGAAATGTATAAACTTATGAAAGGCGTAGACAAGATAGAGGTACAAGTTGTTTCCATTGGTGGGGGAGGCCTGAACTAGGAGACATAGCCTCGAGGTTCAGGGTAGTAGATTTAAGGAGGAGATGAGGAGGAACTGCTTTTCCCAGAGGGTGGTGAATCTTTGGAATTCGCTGCCCATTGAAGCAGTGGAGGTGACCTCAGTGAATACATTTAAGACAAAGTTGGATATATTTTTACATAGGGGAATTAAGTGATATGGTAAAAGGTAGGTAAGTGACAATAAGCCTATCATCAGATCAGTTGGCAGAGAAGGCTTGGTGGGCCAGATGGCCAACTACTGCTATTTTTTATGTTCTCAAATATTTCAAAATAGATTGACAATCACTCTTGTGCGCACATTACTTCTGATAGGTTTGCTTCACTGTGTACTTTTTTGCATGCCCAACAATCTCAGTGGTCTTCGAATCACTGTGGATAATATGTTTCTTTAACCAACAGAATATACTGTGGTGTGGGATTTTTTAAACCAACACCATCATACACAAGGGATGGAATACCCCCACATGAAATAAGATCAGACTCTTAAAGAATCACTTTATAATGCACAATATGAGTGTCATCCTGCTGAGTTTCTCTAGCATTGTCTTTCATTACTGTACCATTAGTTTCTGCTAATAAAAGCCATGATTATTGTTTAACTACGCCGCCTTCATCTACTTCATTAACTGGCACTTCAGCAAGTCACATGGATTAAGGATAAAGTATTTCTGCTCTAGATTGTGATTTCTGAGCTGGGGGAAGAGTCTTATGTGCTTGCTGCATTACCTCTTACAGGTGGGCTAGAGATGCTTGACAGAGTAGGTGGGTGGGGTGGGGGGGAGTGTTCTGCATATCTTCTCCTGCACTTGCTTAACCTCCATGTGCTCCAAATGCTAAGTGCCTTCCTTAGTGGTCCATCGGAATTTTGAACAACCATGGGCCAGGGATTCCCACAAGCTGCATTTTTAGGACAGCTTTGAGGGAAATATTATTTTCAAAACCTTCTGGGTTATTTTTGATTACCATTAAAGAGTAAAAGTACTCAAATCTGGACTGTTTGGGGATTGGGTCAATCTAGATTTTTGGATTTTCCGGATTCTTTGGAGGTACTTTTAAAATTCAAATTTAAGGAGAATAAACAGGTAAATGTTGATAATTTATTAAACATTTTTTAATATAAAATACAAAGTACAAAAAAAAAATTTACTTACATTTCCACGACTTCCGTTTGTTGCCCCTGTGCATCTGTGGTTCTTACACGTGCATGAGAAGTCCGAATTCTCAGGTGGTCCGAATTTCAGCTGAGAGTTTTCATGAAGTCTAGATTCTCAGGTGGTCCGGATTTCAGCTGAGAGTTTTCATGAAGTCTAGATTCTCAGGTGGTCCGAATTTCAGCTGAGAGTTTTCATGAAGTCTAGATTCTCAGGTGGTCCGGATTTCAGCTGAGAGTTTTCATGAAGTCTAGATTCTCAGGTGGTCCGGATTTCAGCTGAGAGTTTTCATGAAGTCTAGATTCTCAGGTGGTCTGGATTTCAGCTGAGAGTTTTCATGAAGTCTAGATTCTCAGGTGGTCCGGATTTCAGGACTTTTACTGCACTTGTTCCATTGACTCATTTCATAATTTCATCAGTATACATCAATCAGCTTCTTAGCAACATTTAATAACTATGTTCTACTCGTCTACGTTCTATGATTAGAATTTTGGATTAGAATGGGTCTACTAAAGAGAGCTTGTGGGTTTGTTCATCATGAACAAATGTTTCAATGTGAAACAAGGGTTTTAAGTTTAAACAAAGCAAGTGTGAAGGTATGAAAGAAGAAGTGACTGTGATTACCTGGAGAAATGCATTGAAAGGTATGATATTGGACAGGCAACAGTTAATGTTTAAAGAACTAATGCATAAACTGCTCAAAGAAATTGATACACAGCGGTAAAGTGATTCATCCATGGCTGAGGAAATGAATTATTAATAAGATTATTAGGATAATAGGCTTATACCATTGTCAGAAGCCGTAAACCTGCTGATTGGATCCATTTTAGAATTCAATAATGGAGGAAATGGAAAAGGAAAGATAGAACATGAGAAACACAAAACCAGACTCTTACTGTATAAATTTGCATAACTGAAAAGACTAGCAAGGGCAAATGTGAGTCACTTACGCACAGAGGCAGGAGAATTTATAATGGGTAATAATACAAGGGCAGAGGGATTAAACATCACTTTGAATGATGACACATAAATTCTGACAGATAAATTGACTAAGGTACGAGGCCTTGGTGAGACTGAATATGGAATATTGTATATAATTTGGACCTTCTTCTCAAAGAAATGATGTACACTGCTAGAGAGGGAATGTAGCCAAGATCAACTCGGCTGGTTTCAGGAATGAAGCATTCGCTGTTGGAAGAGAAAAATTGAGAAGATTGAGGCCATGTTCTCCAGCATTTAGAAGGGTGAGCTAAGATCTCATCAAAAAAATTGTACAACTGGATGTGGAGAGGATGTTTCTCTTGAATGAGAAGTGTTGGACCAGGGGATACAATTTAAGAATAAGAGATAGGTTGTTTTCAACTAAGTTGTACAAGTGGGTTGGAATTCTTGACACAGACATGTGTGGAGGTTTTATGTCCATTCAAAACAGTGTGGTCAGAATATCAGGGATGAGGGGATAGTGCTCAAAAATAATGTCTGAAGTAAAGATCAGTCTTGATAAATGTCAGAGCAGGCTTGCTTGTACGAGGGGCTAATCCAGCTCTTGTTTCTTATTACATTTCAAATTAGACATACAGAACAGTGACAGTCCCTTCCAGCCATGAGCCTGTGTCACCCAAACACCCCAATCAACCTACAACCCCTGTACATTTTGAAGGGAGGGAGGAAACTAGAACACTCGAGGAAAACTCAAGGAGGCGCAGGGAGAATGTGCAAACTCTTTACAGAGAGCGCCCAATTCGAACCCGGATCACTGGCGCTGTATTAGCGTTATGCTAACTACCACCCTAACAATGCCGTTATGGCACCGAGTTTCAGAAGAAGAGTTCAAAGCTTAAGAAAATACCATTGGTAATCCATGGCTGGAAAATGCAACAGGGATAAAATGGCAGCCATATGGTTTTACTCAAGTAGAGTTCAAGGGAGACCATATTGCAACATTTGCTGCAATCAAGCAAACAGGATATAGTGACATTAAATGCATATACAATTAGTTTCTCACTTCCTTATTCTGAATAAGGAACAAGCAAGAATTTCTAAATTCTGAAACATTCAACAAAAAAGTACGAAAAGTAAAAGGTTATACATCTAAACTCAGCTCAGTGCTGAGACGTTGGTTATGTATCTTTGCCAGAAAGAATGTTGCGTGAACTGCTGAACTTCGCCAGTTCTGTGTGTTGAAAAACCTTTATGAATTGAAGTCTAAAATTTTGGGGGAAAATTAAATAGGCATACTATTTGAATATGATACTGGAAATGTGAGGGTTTTCTTGTCAGGAGACGATGAACAGACTGGGTCACTTTTCTGATGATGAGAAGCTGGAGGGACTCAGCGGGACAGACAGCATCCGTGGAGAGAAATGCCCTGTCAATGTTTGGGGCCCATTATTGAGACTAAAGTAGGAAGGGGTGATGTCACATACAGTAAAATCTTTGTTATCCAGAGTTCAAGCAACCGGCAACCTCAAACAACTGACAAAAATATGTGGAAAATAAATAGGTTAAAAAACACGGAAGTTTAAAATTGGTGCACCTCGACGATAGTTTTCCAATCGTGCAATATGCAGTTTCAAGCCACTGTAAAATTCACTTACCCAGCATCTACCAATCCCCATTGGTGGCAGATACCAGGGGTTTGACCGTCTATCAGGAGTGGGGAAATGAGGGAGAGGGGTGAGGAAGCTGGGATGGTACTGGACAGAAGGTGGAGAGACAGGGAGAGGGAGACCACCGGGACAGGGGGGCAGGTTAAAGAGAAAAACAAGAATGGGAGTAAGTAGTGATAGAAATCAGATGGACATGGGGGTTACTGGAATTTGGAAAAATCACTATTCATGTAGGTTTAAGGTTGAATATGAGATGATGTGTTGTTCCTCAGGTTTAAGTTTAGCCTCATCCTGGCAATGGATCAGACCAAGGACAGACATGTCTTCGGGGAAATGCTTACGGGAATTAAAGTCATTTAGCAACTGGGATTCCTGGCCACACACAGAGCACAGGTGCTCAGCAGTTTATGTTTGGTCCCATCGATGTAGAGGAAGCCACAATGAGTGCACTGACTGCAGTGGGTTAGGTTGGACAAGGTGCATGCAAAGCTCTGCTTCACCTGGAAGGTCTGTTTGTGGTCCTGGATGGAGGTGAGGTGGGATATGTAGGGACAAGTTTTGCACTTGCTGCGATTACAGCAGATGTCCCTAAAGGGAGTTGAAGGGTGGGTGAGGAGGAAAGAGCAAACAAGGGGGTCTCGGAGAGACTAATCCCTGTAAAAAGTGGGGAGGGGTGGGGAGGGAAAGATGCGGCTGGTGGGGGGGGGGGGATTGCATTAAAGTCGACGGAAATGTGAGGATAGATAACGTGTTGGATGCGGAGATTGGTGGGGAGGAAAGCAAGGGCCAAAGGGGCTCCGTCCTCTGCGTCCAATTCATCGTCCTCCAATACTTCAGCCAACAGCAGCTTTAAGGTGCATGTAATAGGGAGGGAAGGGAAAAGGCATAAAATATAGACGAACCTCTGCTCTTCTAATGCTGGGTATCACAGGAGCATTATCAACAAATTGCCAAGACATGCAAGGAGATAATGGGGCCTAAGAAGCAGAGTTTCAGCAGAACTTTAAAGGACAAAAATGCAGAGAAACCCAACAGAGGAATTTCAGACTACATGATTTTGGCAGCCATTGGCATATTTGCTTGTGATGGAATGTTAAATTTGGAGGCAAAATTTCACGGTGTGCCTTTGATGTTGCTGAGCTGAGAACCATGTGCCATGGAAACTATAATTTAATTCTTACCCATCACTAATTCTCATCTTGAGCTCAGAAACGTGGGATAAACTGGGAAATAACAAAGCACCCTGGCAAACAGAAGCAGATTTTGTTTGGGTACTGTCCAGGAATGTTTGGCAGTGACGTCTGCCAGGTAAGTAAATAACCATTGCATGTTTGTAACTGGAATCCAGAATTCGAAAGAATCAACAGTGATAATCTTCATTTCTTTTTGTCGATCCCCAGAGTCGTGTCCTCTGTCCAAGCTGTTATGGCAGTATTCTCTGGCTATGTCATCACCTCCTCCTGCAACCATGTGATGAAAGACAGGTAAGAAAGGACTAGCTGGATTGTTTGCAGTTGTTGGAAAATTTCAGATAATAGATTTGCGACAAGGATAGACTACATGGAATCTTAAACAGGCCATTCGTCCAAACTAACTCATGCTAGTGTTTAAGCTTGATTTTATCCTCCACTACTTTATCTTGAATCATTTTTACTTTATCTTTCTACTCCTTTGTTTGTTTGTCCATCTCCCTCTTTAAGGCATCTCTACCTGTTGTCTCAATTATGATAACTCTGGATTCTTATGGTTTTCTGGGTGAAGAAGTTTATTCTTAACACCTTAATTTATTTCTTAATCACGAGTTTATTTTGATGGTGTTCAGCTATGCTGAACCCACCAGTGTCAACATTGTCTCTCAAACCTTTACAGTTTGATGTATGCAAATCAATGGTCAGAGCGTAGTAAATTTGAAGTTCTATTTCTGTTCAGTAGTTTAACCCTCTCCTTTCCTGAAGGCACTGACTATACATTTCACTGATAACAAGAGAAAAGCAGAACCCAGGAATGATTATATTCTTCAAGACTGAACATAGATAGTGACAGTGAATTCTTCATGACCTCAAAACCTTGCCAAAAAATCCATTGCAGCCATTGGAGAATATTATTAGCATATTTACCATTGATGGCATCACAACTGATCTTGTCCATGTATATAATATGTACATGCACACACATTTCAAAACTTTGAAAAACATAGAACTGAAAGGCCAATCAAACTGCCTCCCTCTGTATGCTGTGACTTACTTACTCAGATAAATTAGGGAATGAAACTGAAATATTCCCTAAAGCGCAACTCAAATACACTAGTCTCAGCCTGAGTATTCCATTACTAAAGCAGAGGATTGCTAGTAAAATCTTGGCATGTTATACCAAGTAAATTTATTAATATAGATTTACTAGTTTTTTTTTAATGGAAGCATTCTGAGGTTGATAGCTAATTTACAGAATTATTGCACTGGTGAGATCACAGTGTACACCAGACAGTGAAGGAGAGTTTCTAGTTTGAACTACTGTATTTGATTGCCTATAAAACCCACAGGCATATAAGACACCCCATTTCAGCAGGGAATATTAAGAATTTTTTTAGTGTACTTATGGTATTTATGTCTCTCAATTCCTCCTCCCACTTGCATAAGCCACTGTAAAACACTTCAAAATAAAGCAGTTTAATTTCAAACAGTTCAGAATCATATTTTTCACTTTTAATACCACTTTCTACAACGTGGAGCCTCTCCCAGCAGCAAACGCCATGCTCCCTCTGCACCCTCGCAACGACCATGCTCCTTTGGTCACCCGCGGCTCCTTACCTCCCTGCTGAAACAGCAGCGTGGCCACAGCTGGCCACGCTGCCGTACATGGCACACATCCCCCGGCGTAGCGACTAGCTCACCTGCCGCCAGGCCCGTGTCAGGCCACCACTTCTCCCTGGCAATGTTCAGTGCCCAGGGCCCGCCGCGCACAGGGTCTGCCGGGAAACTCTGGCTGGCAAAGGGTCCGCCAGGAAACTGTGGCCAGCGAACAGGAGGCTGGTTCTCCGTGTAACAGCTCATCCTCCCCCGGAGTGGGTGGTAGGAGAAGCTAAAGCACAGCCTCGTGTCCCGAGACTCCAAGTCTTTGGTTGCTAGAAAAAAACAGGCACAGCAGTATAGGTCATGACAGGCAACATATGGATCATGCTAATTTCAACCAACCTCACAGATAAGACCCGGGGATATTATTGAGCAAATTTTGGGAAGAAAAAAGTGGGTCTTATAAGCTGTCAAATACAGTAATTAAAGCTTTGAATGATACAGCACATAAAAGGTCATTTGGGCCATTTTATACAGATTATTAAAAATTATTATAATACTAAAGATTAATTATTCATTTGTTTTTTTCCCCCCAGCCATTGGATTTCAAAGGACTACGTATTATTTGGAACACCTTACATGGTTTACGATATATATGCCATGTATCTTTGTTACTGGTACAAGCAGAAAGATAATCACAAATCAACCTTCAGCACCGTGATAGACTTCCTGAAGAAAAATTCCTTGATCACATTGCACCATCTTGTCCTCTTACTTATCTGCTTGCCTATTACTGTGGTAAGGTTTTATGCTCCATTTTGAGATCTTTTGTTTGATCTATTTCAGTGTCTGGTGGTGGCCAAATGCTGCATATCTACCAGAGTTGGAGAGCATGTATGTAGAACCACAGAACATTACAGCCCAGAAAATAGGCCATTAGGGTTAGGGTTAGGGTTACCCTAACCTTATTACTCTGCCTAGTCCCATCGACATGAGCCCCATTCCATATCTCTCCATACCCCTCCCATCCAATGTATCTATCCAAATTTTTCTTTAATGTTAAAATTGAGCCTGCATTCACCATCTCCACAGGTAGCTCGTTCCATACTTCCACTCCTCTGTGTGAAGAAGTTCCTCCTAAACATTTCCCCTTTCACCTTTAACCCATGTCCTCTGGTTTGTCTCTCATCTAACCTCAGTGGAATAAAAAGCATTTACTCTGTCTGTACCCCTCATAATTTTGTACACCTCCAGCAAATCTCCCCTCATCCTTTCGCACTCCAGGGAATGAATCTGTTTAATCTTTCCCTGTAACTCAGTTCTTGACATCCCGGCAACATCCTAGTAAATCTCCCAGGAGACAAGGATGGGGTTGGAGATTTTTGTAAATTCTTTAAACTACATACATGCTTTCCATTACCTTGTTACATTGGCAACAATTTAAAGCCAGTACGTTTCACAATGAAAATCAACAGAAAGACCCATTTCATTCAGACAACCCCATGCTCATGCTTAAAATTATGATGAACCGAATCAATGAAAGTCTTACAAGCTGTATGATAGACTCAGGCCTGAAACGTTGGTTATATATCTTTCCCTCCTCTGGATGGTGTGGAAATACTGAGATTCTCCCCACTTTTGTGTATTCTTTCTTTTTCAATATTTTTATTAACATTGAAATTTAACATCCAAATATACGGATATGTGTTAAAAGTCAAAAGGATACATTACACTTTAAATCATATTATTTCATCCAAGGTATCCCACATTTTAATCAAGTAGATTATAATGTATCGACATTTTATTACAAAAAAGGAAAATCTAAACCCACAACCAGCTGTTTGGCCAAAAAGAAAAAAGGAAGACAGGATTCTTATCAGTGTAATAAATTACCTTTATAATAAATCAAAGATTATAAAATTAATTCAAAAAGGGGCCCCACAGTGTTTGAAAATTTGAATTCAAATCAGAAATTGAGCATCTAATCTCTAAATTTAAACATGACATGATGTCACGTAGACACTGAGCATGAATAGGCGGGGTAACGTCCCTCCATCTCAGTAGCACTGCCCACCTAGACATAAGAGAAATAAAAGCTAATACATGTAGCTCAGATGCCGTTAAAGTATGTCACTCTCTCCAACAATACCATATAAAGCAGGTAATGGAACTTTTGTGTATTAACTTGCTGTAGGTTCCTAGGTACATAAAATGCATGAGACATAGGAGAGAAAGAAATAAAAAAGGAAGAGAAAAAAATAATAAACATTTACAGTGGGGAAGTTAAACTTCATGTATCTAACTCGCTCTTAAATATGAATCATGCATTAAAGATTTTCAACACGTGTACAGTGAAACCCCTGTTATTTGGCATCTATGGGGATTAGTAGATGCTGGATAAATGTATCTTCTGATTGTTTCAGATTGCAAGTTGAGTGATTGGCAAACTAATGGTGAGCTATTGCCAATATTAAATTTCTGTATTTTTTACCTATTATTTTCCACAATTTTTCTTTGTCAGTTGCTTGATTTCTGGATAACAGGGGTTTTACTGTATTAGCTTCACATTTATTTGCTGTTAAAATATATTTCATCCAGGATAAGTCAACAATTCATGAGAAGCAGCCTTTCAGATGCCAACAGAACTGGCCATATTTCCTTCGTCTTTAGAAATTAGCTGAATCCTAAAGCCCGGTTCCATCTTCCCCAGGCTGTTGTATTAGAGATTCAAAGCATACCTGGAATAGATATGGTCCCCTCCCAGAAAGCTGGTTCACAACATGGGTGAGTTTACACTGTTGGCTCAGCCCACTGAAGCATGATATGGTGCTTCTATTAACTCATTCAGACCCACATTGCATATGTGTTTCCAATAATTTGAGGAATTATAGGGACTCATAAGTAAAATTTAATTTAAGAAACCTTTCAAATCGTCAGATATCAATTTGTAAAAGAGAAAATAAGAATGATAACAAGCCAAGCTCAATTGCCTAGATTTTTAAAGTGTGGATTATCAGCTCTCTGGAGTGACATTGACTCTATAGGAGTATTGACTCTATAGTACCCAGGTGAAGTTGATAGAAGATATAACTCTACAGCACAGTTCAGGCCCTTCGGCCCACAGTGTTGTGATGACCTAATAACCTGCTCTAACAACTGCCTAGAATTTCCCTTCTGCATAACCCTCCTTTTTTCATTTACCTATCTAATAATCCCTTAAAAGGTCCTATTTGTACCTGCTTCCACCATTGTTAGTTGCTACCATTGCTACTCTCTGTGTGAAAAACATATCTCTTACATCCCCCCTTGTGTTAGCCATTTCAGCCTTGGGAGGGGGGGAACCCTCTTTCCATTTACACAATCAACACCTCTCATCAACTAGTATATCTCTATCGGGACACCTTCATCCTCCATCGCTCCAAGGAGAAAAGACCAAACACCAAGTAATAAGTTCTAATCTCTCTTCTTCATAAAAAATTGGAAGAGATTTGTCAATGTGATATTTTTGTAGAGTGCAAATCAAGGGAGAAGTGAAAATGGCCCAAAGGATTATGTATATGGAACAAAATAGCAGTGCCTCACAAGGGGCTTGTTTCTCCTTTCTGGATAGTGCATCTCCCGTCATCCTGCCCCCAAAAGGTGAACAACCAACCACTAAACATGCTCCAGTTCAACTCCCTTCCCTGAAAAGTATCCACTTGGTTGAGGTTCCAAAAAGTTGATATGGAGAGAAAATCTATGATGTCCAGCATTTGAGGTATCAAGGAAGTATGAAAAGAAAAAGAGATATTTTAAGAGCTACAAAACCTCAATCCAAAAGGCTGTTAAAGCTATGTTGAGGTTGTCCATTGTGTCATCAGAGTTTAGATTGTTTTTCAGTTCTTAGTGTTGAAACATTATTTGCATGGAGAGAGTGGGGGAGTCAAGTTGGAATTCCAGTATACATACTACCAATGAAAAAATAGTTTGGTCTTACTTCAGTTTCTCTCCCACTCTCTATATAAACTACACCCTAGCTCTCATGACATTAAAAGATTGATGCTTAATTACGTTGCCTGATAAAATTCCTTGCTACTGTCAACTTCTTCAGCACTTTGCCAGGAAGTATTTTTTCTGACTCCCCCCCTCCCCCCCAAAGTCTCCCAGCCAAATGGCTGTTTTTCATCCCTCAGCCTGGTAACAGCCAAGGGGATTTTAACTCTGCGAGACATCAAAGTTGACCGGCACTTTGTCAGGTTTTCACTGAGCAACAATTGGAAGAGTCTGAGTTGACTTCTCCGGCTAAGGAAGAACCTCTACAGTCCCGCAACCATCAGAGCTGAGATCAAGAGACGTGGAAGAGCCAAAACAGTCTGATCAGATCTACCCACCCTGTGTCATTTACAAACTCGGTATGGTTGCCGCAACAGTATTACAGCGCTAGTGGCTTGGGTTTAAATCTGGCGCTGTCTGAAAAGAATTTACACCTTCTTCCCGTGACCTGTGTGGGTTTTCTTCAGGTGTTCCTGTTTCCTTCCACCCTACGAAACATATGGGGTGGGTAGATTAATTGGGTGGCACAGGTTTCATGGGCCAGAAGGGCCTTCTGCCATGCTGCATTGTTAAAATAAAAAAAGAACATACATATAAAAAAAGAACATACATATAAATCTCAAAGAAACTTTCCAATGTGCTTCACATGAAATGAATACTTGAGCAATGATTAAATGCACGCAACTGTTTTGCACACAGAATTCTACAACAAGGCTGGTTAATTGAATTACAAAACTTATTTTGTTGAATATTGCATGCAAATATTATCTGAAACATGCACAAGTAGGTCTTTGGATTTAGATTTATAAACAAAATAGGTTTAAAAGGCTATCTGCAAAATGGAAAATAATAACTAAATTTATTTTTAAATTTAGACATACAGCATAGTAACAGGCCATTTCGGCCCATGAGTCCATGCCGCCAAATTTACACCCCATTAACCTACACTCCCAGTACGTGGGAGGAAACCAAAGACCCTAGAGAAAACCCACGCAGGCACGGGGAGAATGTACAAACTCCTTACAGACAACGCAGGGCTTGAACCCCGACACAGTCCCGATTGCTTGCTTTAAGTTGGGTCTAAGGGCAAGGTGAGCTGGGGTTGGCAGCAATGGCTGTGATAGTATGACTTTAAAACCGGTGGGAAACAAATAAAACTGCGAGGCTGGAATCTAAAACAAAAACAGAAATGCTGGAAAAATTCAGCCAGCTAAAAGTGAAACCATTTAATATTTTGGGCCATGGGCTCTTCCTCAGAACTGAATAATAGAGAAAGCAAGTTGCTAATGTTGTGAAATTTGGGTGATTTTGTCTCGTCTGCCTTTCTGAGATGTTGAACAGATCAGAATATACAGTAAAAACCTTTGGTATCTGGCACCTATGGAGATTGGTAGATGCCAGGTAAGTGCATTTTCCGGTTGCTTGAGATTCCATGGTTGTATGGATTGGCAAACTAATGGTGAGGCGTGCCAATTTTAAACTTACCATGTATACTTGTGTAATAGTCGATACCATGTAAAACTCAACCTTCTTATTTTTGTTCCAAAAACCTATATTTCCCCATATTGTGTGTAAAAGTCGACCCTCCCCCCCTATTTTTGGCTCCGGCTACCCGCCCAGTGGAGCTCCCGACGTCCTGACTGTGAACTCTCGCCTGGGCCCCGGCCTACCGTTCATTCAAGTACCCAACGCCCTGATCACCGAGCCTCTGGCCACCCGCACATCCGAGCTTTCGATGCCTTGACCGTGGACTTACTACTCAGTCCCAGCCAGCCGACTGCCCATCTGAACTTCCCATGCCCCAATCGCGGACTTACCACCTGGTCCTGGCTGGCCACCTGCCCACCTGAGCTCTCAACACTTGAACGTTGGAGGTACTTATTGCAGTCAATAGTATTCGTGTGATAGTCGACCCCCTAAATTTTACCCTAAAAATTGGTGCACAAAAAATTTGAGTATTACAGTATCTATTTTTTTTACCTGTTTATTTTCCTTGATTTTTTTTGCCAATTGCTTGAGGCTGCTGGTTGCTTGAATTCTGGATACCACAGGTCTTCCTGTACAAATGAAAGAAAACAGAGAGAAATAGCAAGCACAAGATCAGTCCCAATGCAAACAAAGAGTGCAAGTTATCTGAAGTTTACTCTTGGGCCCTGCAACCTGAAACATACCTTGACAAAAAAAATGAGACATTGTTCCTCGAACTATGCAGGAGGTCACGGTCAGAGAGGTCAGAGTAGGGTGGTGAATTAAAGTGCCCAGCAACCAGAAATTCCTGTTGGTGTTCCACAAAGTGATCACCAAATCCACATGTGGTTTCTCCAATAGAGGGGATTGTGGACTTCCCCAGTAGTAAAACAAAATACTGTATATTATTATTGAAATAAAGTTTCAAATGTCAATTTTTAAAAGAAAATTATTATTTCCCTAAATATTTTAGAGTGAAATCAAAATGAATTTTAATACCTGGCATCTACCAATCTCCATAGGTGCCAGATACCAAAGGTTTTTACTGTATATTCTGATCTGTTCAACATCTCAGAAAGGCAGACGAGACAAAATCACCCAAATTTTAATTCACAGATGCAATTGACTTTTCCTAAAAGTCCCCCAGTGAGTGAGTACTGCAGTGGTAATTCTACATGATGCCAGTATGGAATGCTCCATTCTCCATTATGTAAAGGGGACTTTCTTTGGCCTTGTATGTTAATCCATTGATTCTTCCACCCATGTCATCTTCCCATCTCCTAAATCGGCCAATAGCCTTGCTGTGGACCAACCTCAGCAAAAACTACCAAATTGCTGTGGAAGGAATAAAAATCGCTGAATATCTGAAATAATCTTTATAGATCTTCAAGCAGGGTAGAACAGGGACTGATTGTGGATTCAGTTTGATCCCTGCAGATTCCAATTGCTTTATTTTGCCTGAGGTTGGTAAGACAACAAGAATTAGTAGCTTTGTTCCCCTCCACACCCCTCTCCCCCCCCCACCCCCCCCCCCCACCACCACCCAGGTTCCCCTGAATTCAAACTTAAGAAACCAGCAATTCACTTGAAGATTGAAGTAAAGGCAAATCTACTCATGATTTTTCTTTTATTTGTAGTTTTATAGAAAAGGCCTCGGGGATTTCTTCCTGGGATGTCTATTCCTGGCGGAGCTAAGCACTCCATTCATCTCCTTTGCTAAAATACTTAGCCAGGTTTGTATCAGTAACAGCTAAAGTAGAAAACAAATGTCACAGAGTGCAAATAATGATCCCAATTAATATATATATATATTTTTTGGAACAGTTGAAAAAACAGGACACCCTGCTGTACAAGATCAATGGTATCATTGCTTTGGTGACTTTCTTCATCTGCCGTATCCTTGTGTTCCCCTTCATGTACTGGGCCTATGGTAGGCAGTACGGTATTGACACCCACATGGTCCCTTTCCACATACCTCTTCACTGCACCATTGCCAACGTCTTACTCATGGCTCCTCAGGTTTATTGGCTCTCGCAAATCATCAACAAAGCTGCAAAGACCATGAAGACTGAATAATACAACAAAAGAACACCGGCCACCCCTTGAAAGGCTTTCCTGTGGAAATCTGATGAGTAATTTCTATTTCACAAATATTTCACAGTGCAGCCTTCTTATATTGGGACTTCTAATGCCATCAAGCAATCTGCCTCTCCTATTGCTGTACGACAGAGGACATCTGGGTTTGTAGATGCACTGCTGGCCATCAGAAAGTTAGGTACACCTTAATTTCCAATCTGTTAAAATCTCAAGGATTTTATGAAATGACTGCCATTTGTATTTTGAAGATTCCAAAAGACCCTATTCAATTGAATGAAAGATATTTTAAGGTTATAAACTGGTTCACAATAATGGCTTTGAGCTTGGTTCTTATGAATTCAAACCTTTTTTATGATAATAAAAGTATTTATAAAAAACATTTTAGAATGCTGACATTTCCAAACAACTCTCAAACTCTCATGAATAGTAATTTTCACCTTCACAGATGCATCATTTGAGTTTTTCAGAAATATGAACCTGAAGGGAACAAAGCCATCCATCTTTCTCTCATACTGAATTCCTTCTGCCAGTTGGTTGGTTACTTAAAACTATTCTTTGTGAAGAGATTCAGCAGGAGAATTGGGAAAGGGGTGTGGTAGTTGATGTACGTGAGAGAGACAAAGAGTTGCAGGAGTAATGGGAGCTGGCATCAACTGAATGGGTATCAGAAATATATAAAATGCCTTGCACAGACAACTTCTTGATAAGAACCTCCCATTAAAATTCCCCTTTAGCTTTCAAGAACTTCATAACACATACTTCGAAATAGAAAAGGTGCTCACTACATTTGTCTCAAGATATCATTTTGCATGATTTCCATGGTCTTGAGTCTTAATGTCTGTGGCTCCATTGGTAGAACTTCCTTCTATGTGGTAATACTCTGAGTGAATACCAGCTAAGTCTTTTTGAGTTTAACATGATTTAGTATAATTTGCAGATGGGAAGATGATCACCCATAAGAACAGAATGTGAAGCAGGGAAGCCACTGAAAAAGTTTGTTGTGAAAAAGGTTCATGAGTGTGAAATCACGAACCTCCAAATTCAAGGACACTTTCTTTCCAGCCATTATCTGTGCAAGTCAGGGTCTGCCTAGTATAATGTAGATTGATAAATTTTAATAATATATTACACGTATTTTACAAGTGAATGCAGATTTCATAAATACCACCTCAAGGGCAGTGTGGTGCGGCCCCCTTATCAGGACAAACCTGAGCTTGCTAGTAAATTTCCCATTCTCCAGATTCTGTGACTTGATGTACAAGTCAAATGTTTAGAGGAAAACAGGATATTATCTCTTGAAGTGACAATGAAGGAATATGAAGTTACGCATGACTAAATCAAACCAGGCTCCAAATGTTAAATTCTTAGAGAAGTAAAAAGCTCATAGTAACAGGGACTGCAATATTTCTTGGGTGCCACTAGAAGAGTCATAAATGTTTAATTAAAGCAAATGTTTTCAGACTGCTGGTGCCAGAATTAGGGAAGAAAGGCAATGACAGGAACCAGCCGGGTTACTAAGATTGAGGACAGAGAACTGGATATAAGCAGAAAATTCTGACCAGTTGGCACACTCACTTATGGCAGCTGTATGATGGCAGCGCACCATGTATTAACTGAGTTCTCAAGTTTTGCAAAAATTGTCATTTTGATCCTGGTTGAGGTCCTGAAATTTGTTCTAATGTTCGGAAGGCAAGGAAACTTAATCAGGCTCCTGAGGGAAACTCAAATTAGTAAACTAGGGTGTGTTTGTTCTATTCTGCCTGATCTCTCTCTCTGTAAATCTGCACTCTTGCTGTGTTTTTACTACTGTATTACATGAAGGTTGACTGTCTAGACTGTTTTCAAAAAAAAGATTTTCACTGTATTTCAGTACATGTGGCAATAAACTTGAATCTGAGATCAGGAGACGGTGATATTTAGAGTCAAATAGACCACTGAAGACTAAATGGATTGTGAACTTTGAAGTGGAAAAATGAGGTAATGTTGCAGCTCTACAAATCTCTGGTGAGACCATACTTAGAATATTATGTTCAGTTCTGGTCACCTCATTATAGGAAGGATGTGGAGGCTATAGAGAGGGTGCAGAGGAAATTTACCAGGATGTTGCCTAGATTAGAAAATATATCTTGTGAGGCAAGGATAGCAGAGCTAGGGCTTTTTTCTTTAGAGCGAAGAAGGGTGAGAAGTGACTGTTGACAAGATTCTGAGAGGCCTAGATAAGGTAGACAGCCATCACCTTTTTCCCCAGGGTGGGAGAAGCAAGCACCAGAGGACATCCGAACAAAGTAAAGGGAGGAAAGATGAAGGGAGACATCAGGAGAAGGTTTTTTACAATAAGTTGTGGAATGCAGTGCCAAGGGTGGTGGAGGAGTCTGAAACAATAGGGGCATTAAAGACAAACTGAGACAGGCACATGAATTAAAGAAAAATAGAGGGTTAAAAGGTGGGGAGGGTTTTAGCTTTTTTAGGGTTAGGTTGGCACATTGTGGGCTGAAGGGCCTGAAATGTTCTATGAAAAATCTATTTTACAGGAAAGTTATTGACTTACAGTGTCCTCCATAATGTTTGAGACATTTGGTTTCACAGGTGTTTGTGATTACTCAGGTATGCTTAAGTGATTCACTGGTGGAGGTATAAGAGAGTTTTAATCACATTTGGTGTCTGTAGTTGCTATTTTTCAACATGAGGACCAGAGTTGTGCAACGAAAGCCATTATGAGACAATGCCCAAACCTTAGGATGACCAAAATCAAATGTTTGGAACATCATTAAGAAGAAAGAGTGCAGTGGTGAGTTCAGTAATCGCAAGGAAGATCTCCACTGCTGATGACCGAAGAATTCTTATCATAATGAAGAAAAATCCCCAAATACCTCTCCAACAGATCAGAAACACTCTTCAGAAGGCAGGTGTGGACGTGTCAATGACTACAGTCCTCAGAAGACATCATGAACAGAAATACAGAGGCTGCATTGCAAAATGCAAACCACGAGTTAGCCACGGATTACAGTTTAAGAAGAAATATTTGAAAGAGCCTGCAGAATTCTGGAAAAAAGTGGACAGATAAGACCAAGATTAACCTGTATCAGAGTGATGGCAAGCGCAGAGTATGAAGCATAAAGGAACTGCTCAAGATCCGAAGTATACCACCTTATTTGTGAAACATGGCAGTGGGGGGAGGTGTATAGAAATATCTTATCTGCTCAAGTTCAACCAAATGTCTCCAAACTCATTGGATGGTGCTTCATTCTACAGTCAGACAATGATCCCAAACATATTGCTAAAATAACAAAGGAATTTTTCAAAGTTAAAAAATGGAAAATTCTTTTTTATTTTTGAAAATCTTATTTATAAATCATAATACAGGTCAATACATAACATTTTATCCCATATAACCCCCACACCCCTATCCCACCCACTCCTCCCAATCCCCCTCTAAACTACCCCAAAAGAAAAAAAAGAAAAAGAAGAGGAGATCAACTAACATAATACCGTTCAATTATTTGCCATGGTTTGGGACAACACCATCAACGTATGGGAAAAAATATTAATAATTAAATTGCATCTATTCCATATACGGGCTCCAAGTTTTAACAAAAAAAGGATAATTATATGTTATCTTCTCCAAAGAAATACAAGATCTCATTCCCACGTGCCATCTTTGAATACTCAAATTAGTCTAATTTTTCCAAGTAATTGCTAGACATTTTCTAGCCACAGTTAAAGGCAATCTCAAAAATTATCTAATTTTAACTCCAAACTCAATTTCTTAATATGACCCGATAAAAATATCATATGATCAAGTGATATTTTAAATTTAAATGTAGCTTCCAAAAATACCTTAATTTTATTACAGAAAGGTTTAACTGTCTCTCATAACCAAACCGAATGTAAAAAAGAACCCACTTCCTGCTGACATCTAAATCAGAAGAAATATATTTATATTTCCTTAATTTCTCTGGAGTCAAATATAATTGATGGATAAAATTATAATGAACCAATCAATACCTTACATTTACAATTTTAGTCATACTGTCCTCACATATATTCATCCAATCGTCCTGAGAAATAGATACCACCAAATCATTTTCTCACTTCAATCTAGATGTATGAACGTCTGACTTAAGCATTTTATTCTATAATAAAGCATACATCTCAGATATAAATCCTTTCTAAATTTCAAATTTAGACTGTCTAGGTAGCCTTAAGGTACACCCAGAATTATCCAATAATAATGCTTTAACCTGATAATAAGAAAAAAGAGTACTCGAAGATATGTCATACTTCTCTTTCATTCAAATAACCGCTTCATAACCATCTTCTACCAATTTAATTCCTTTCTGTTCCCACAACTTCAAAAGTTGATTATTAACCTTAAAAGGAAAAAGCTTAGTCTGAAACAAAGGAGTTTTAGCTGAAATTTTACCTTGAGTACCTATAATTTCATTCTTTTTATTCCATAATTCCATTAAATGTTTTAACACAGGCAAATTATAAATAATAACTGCGAATTCCATCATAAATAAATTGATCCATCTTCTTCTCACCAATCTGAGATCATTCAATATTAGCCCATATCAAAGGATTATCCACTTGAAACATCGTATTAATAAATTTCAACTGTGCTAATTCATAATTCTGAAAATTAGGAAGTTGCAAACCTCCAAATGCACATTTCCAAATTCTGTAATGATACCCTTGCCATTTTATCTTTCCACAAAAATTTCCTCACCAAAATATTCCAATCTTTAAAATTTTTTTGAGGAATCCTACAAGGAATAGACTGAAAAAGATATTGAATTCAGGGAAAGATATTTATTTTAATTCAATTAACACATCATATCAAAGTTACAGGTAGATCTTTCCACCAATTCAAATCATACTTAATTTTAGACAATAGAGGTAGATAATTTAATTCATATTGTAATTACTATCTATTATAATACCTAAATATTGAATACGATCAGACCATTTAAACTTCGTAACATGCCTACAAAGCAAATAATCCATTTCGGCTAAAGGCATAATTTTACTTATTTCCCCAATTAATTTTTTTATCCCGATACTTCCCCATACTGCTCCAATCTTTCATGTAAGATCCCCAAGGACTTCAAAGGTTGTGTTAAATATATCAGAACATCATCAGCAAACAAATTTATTTTATATTCATCAGCTTTCACCTTAATACCTTTAAATGTACTACCCTGTCTAATCATCTGAGCCAAAGGTTCAATGACCAATGCAAATAGAGTTGGTGACAAAGGGCAGCCATGTCTAGTCGATCAAAATAACGCAAAAGGCAAAGACACCTGTACATTTGTCACCACCCTAGCAGTAGGATTTTTATATAAGGCCTTAATCCAACCAATAAAAAAAAAGGCCCAAAATTAAACTTTTCCAAAACTTTAAACAAAAAACTCCATTCCACTCTATCAAAGGCCTTTTCTGCATCAAGAGAGATTTCCATTGGTTGGTCAGTCTGTTCCCAAGGAATTACATTATCTGCTGAATATCGAGATAGCGATTCCGTTTAGTTAATTTGAAATTGCAGTATAATTTGTTACAAACGTGTAAGTTTGAGAAATTATTACAGAGAACTAAACAGCGATATTATAAATTGGGTGAAAGAGCTCATAAAATTAAAAACAGAACAAGCTTCGAAACCAATAAATGCTATTAGACATGGCTCGATGACTACGTATAAACCTCAGGAAATCAATGATGAGTTTTGTATGTTTTATGAGAAATTGTATTCCTCTGAAGTATTGGAAGATGAAGTGAAAACTGACAATTTCTTCTCGGGTTTAATTTTGCCTTCTTTGAAGGATATGGATATTGAGGATTTAGATGCTTCCTTTACTATTAAAGAATTGATGGAAGCACTTCAGTCTAAGCCGAGTGGCAACTCCTCAGAGGATGATGGGTTTACTTCTGAATTTTACAAGGAATTTTTAGGATTTATCAATTCCTTTATTGATGGACGTTCTGGGGCAAGTGGCAAAGACTGGGTCCTTCCCGGACTCTTTGTCTAAAGCAATTATTACCATTATTCTTAAGAAGGATAGGGACCCCTTAAAGGCAGGATCCTATAGAGCTATTTCTTTATTAAATGTAGATTATAAAATTGTTGCCAAGGTTCTGGCTAATAGATTAGCCAAATATTTACCTGATTTGATTCATAGAGATCAGGCGGGTTTTATTAAAAATGGAAAATTCTTGAATAGCCAAGTCAGTCACCCGATCTAAATCCAATTGAGCATGCCTTCCATATGCTAAAGAGAAAACTTGAGGGGACAAGCCCCCAAAACAAACAGGAGCTGAGGAAGGCTGCAGTGGAGTGAAACACGATAGGCTACAGATGTTGTGATTGTAGTTAAAACACCGAAATGGTGGAGACACTCAACTGGTCTTTTCAGCATCCATAGGAGACAAAGGTATATCGCTGACACTTCGGGCCTGAGCCCTTCTTCAAGGAAACATCAGAAAAGACAGAAGCAGGATGTATCAGAAAGTCTCAGAATTCAAACAATGGGGGGGGGGGAGGAATCCAGACCAACAAAAGGTGTTCATTGGATGTGATAGGTACCAAGTAGAATTTAACATGTCTGTGCGAAAGGAGACAGGAAATGGAGAGAGAACAGGGGAAGAAGGGGTAGGGATGGGGGTTTAACGAAAACCAGAGAAGTCAATATTAATACCATCTGGTTGGAGGGAGCCCAGTTGGGAAGATGAGGTGTTGTTCCTCCAATTCTCGCAGTTCATGAGACCATGGACAGACATGTCAGGAAGGGAATGGGATATAGAATTGAAATCACAGACATCAAACAGTCATTGCATGCAAGGGATATTCAACAAAGTACTAAACATGACGAATGACATATCATTGCTGTGTCCCAAACATTATGGTGCCTGAAATGAGGGAACAATGTATAAAAAGTGCTCTCATTTCGACATGGTCAAACCAAAATGTATACAAATAACCTTGAATAAAATCTGGAATGTTGACTTTAATCACATGTGAATTGTTTGATAACACATTTAAAACTGTGAAGTCAAGGGGCAAATAAAGGACAAAAGTGTCTTTGTCCCAAACATTATGGAGGGCACTGTTCAACTTCCTATTTCTCTTCGGTGTCCATGTCAGCTTATTCAACGGCACTCGTTTAGATATTCAAATTATTAACATTAAATTTGCATATATTCTAAAATTGCATGTCCTTTGTACAAATTCACTTTTCCGCATCTCTGTTCTCCTATTATTGTCAGCGGATTGGCGACAGGTGTTGATAATTTCATCAGGAGGCTTTTTGTCAATGGCAAGAATCTCATCATTATTTAAACCATGCAGTTGGAACAAAAGTACATGTGGATGTTTGGATCAGGAGGATGACTTCATTGTAGCCTTTCAGTGCACTGCAAACATCCTCACAGGTGGGATAAGTATGTACCTGCCAATATGAATTATATTTTACAAGATTCCATCCTCATGGAAAGAGAATGTAATTCATTCACCTTTCCAATACTGACAAGATCCTGCCTGACAAATGCACTTTTGGGACGAAGGTGTCTCTAAAAAGGCCACCATTTATTTCCCCTCCCTAATTTTGGAGTTGATTGTGAGTTGCCTTTCTGGACCCAATGAAGATGTTGCTGGGTAGGGTGCTTCAGGACTTAAACCCCAGTAAAGATGAAAGAAATGCCAAAACACAAAAATGGCAACAAAAATCAAAATCAGGTCAATTGGTGTCTTGGGGAAAAACCTGCAGTTGGCAATATTTTCATGAGCCTTCCATATGCCTTTCTTGGTGGTAGAATACAGGCTCAGAAGGTGCTGCAGATATACATATATGCAGTGTATTTTATAATGCAGACACTGTGCCATTGGTGGTCTATACACATTCAGGATGGTGGTCGGTGCCAATCTTCTAAATTTAAATTTAGACATACAGCACGGTAACAAGCCCTTTCAGCCCATGAATCCGTGCTGCAAAAATACACCCAGTTGACCTACAAGCCCTGTATGTAAGGGTGGGAGGAAACCAGAGCACCCAGAGGAAACCCACGCAGACACAGAGATTGTACAAGCTCCTTACAGTGTGGGATTCGAACCACGGTCCCAATTGCTGGCACTGGAACAGCGTTGAGCTAACTGCTACTGACATGGTCTTTGCCCTCAGACAGCTCCAAGAAAAGTGCAGAGACAAAACAAAGGACTCTACATCACCTTTGTTGACCTCACCAAAGCCTTCGACACCGTGAGCAGGAAAGGGCTTTGGCAAATACTAGAGCACCTCGGATGCCCCCCCAAGTTCCTCAACATGGTTATCCAACTGCACAAAAACCAACAAGGTCGGGTCAGATACAGAAATGAGCTCTCCGAACCCTTCTTCATTGACAACGGCTTGAAGCAAGGCTGCGTCCTCGCACCAACCCTCTTTACTATCTTCTTCAGCATGATGCTGAAACAAGCCATGAAAGACCTCAACAATGAAGACGCTGTTTACATCCGGTACCGCACGGATGGCAGTCTCTTCAATCTGAGGCGCCTGAAAGCTCACACCAAGTCACAAGAGCAACTTGTCCGTGAACTACTCTTTGCAGATGATGCCGCTTTAGTTGCTCGTTCAGAGCCAGCTCTCCAGCACATGACATCCTGTTTTGCGGAAACTGCCAAAATGTTTGGCCTGGAAGTCAGCCTGAAGAAAACTGAGGTCCTCTATCAGCCAGCTCCCCACCATGACTACCAGCCCCCCCACATCTCCATCGGGCACACAGAACTCAAAACGGTCAACCAGTTTACCTACCTCGGCTGCACCATTTCATCTGATGCAAGGATCGACAAAGAGATAGACAACAGACTCGCCAAGGCAAATAGTGCCTTTGGAAGACTACACAAAAGAGTCTGGAAAAACAACCACCTGAAGAAACACACAAAGATCAGCGCAGAGCATTGTCATACCCACGCTCCTGTTCGGCTCTGAATCATGGGTCCTCTACCGGCATCACCTACGGCTCCTAGAACACTTCCATCAGCGCTGTCTCCGCTCCATCCTCAACATTTATTGGAGTGACTTCATCACCAACATCGAATTACTCGAGCTGGCAGAGTCTGCAAGCATCGAATCCACGCTGCTGGACCCAACTGCGCTGGGTGGGTCACGTCTCCAGAATGGAGGACCATCGCCTTCCCAAGATCATGTTATATGGCGAGCTCTCCACTGGCCACTGAGACAGAGGTGCACCAAAGAAGAGGTACAAGGACTGCTTAAAGAAATCTCTTGGTGCCTGCCACATTGACCACTGCCAGTGGGCTGAGATCGCCTCCAACTGTGCATCTTGGCTCCTCACAGTTCGGCGGGCAGCAACCTCCTTTGAAGAAAACCGCAGAGCCCACCTCACTGACAAAAAAACAAAGGAGGAAAAACCCAACACCCAACCCCAACCCACCAATTTTCCCTTGCAACCATGCCTGCCTGTCCCGCATCGGACTCGTCAGTCACCAACGAGCCTGCAGCAGACGTGGACATACCCCTTCATAAATCTTCGTCCGCGAAGCCAAGCCAAAGAAGAAAGAAGGTGTTTGGTCTTCCAGTTAATGGTACATATACATGAAACAGCTCAGAAACACATGAAACACACACAATCACTGAGCTCAAATTCCGTAAGCACTCTCAAAGACAATATATATCCTGTGAAATTAAAAAGAATGTTGATCCTTAGCTAAAAATCAGTAAGATTGGCTTCTATTTATTGATTTTCATTTTCAGAACTCTGCCAGAGTTGGATTCTTTTTGCAAGTATTTTGCTATTTAGAAAGGCTACAAGATGAAGAGTTTTTGCTGGGTACAAGGTCATTCTCTTCACTGAATGCAATGTTAAACTGGCTGCTAAATTAAAATCAACTCAAATTTCAATATATTGCCTTCTCAATTTTAGATGAGATGAAAGGACCAGGAAGAAGGTTGCCTTCAGCTGACTGGAGTTTCATAAATGTATTCACACCCCTTTCTACGTTGGTCAAAATCTTTGCCAGCGAACCATACTTTAATGCCCTTGACATTTCAATTATTTCCAATTGTTTCTAATTTTAGTTAATAATAACAGCTTCAATATTTTCTCTTGGCATGTGTTGCCAGATTGAACACAATGCATTCTCTCAGGGCAGGATATAAAAAGAAAAAAAATTGCATTTCTGTGGTTATTAATTTTGTAATATTTCTACAGTGTAGTCACTACTAATAATACAGGAAAGATGACAAACCACATACACTCTACAAATATCACAAAACACCACAATCCATTGAAAACCAGATATCTGCAGTAACTGCATAGGCCGACACGGTTAGCGTAGTAGTCAGTGCAACGCTGTTACAGCACCAGTGACCCGGTGCTGTCTGTAAGGAATTTGTACATTCTCCTCATGTGCTCCAGTTTCCTCTCACCCTTCAAAATGTATGGGGATTGTAGGTCAATTGGGTGTAATTGGACGGCATGTTCTCGTGGACCAGAAGGGCCTGTTACCATGCTGTATTTCTAAATTATATTTTTTTTTTAATTAAAATTAAACAAAGTGAGTTGAAGGTTAAGGATCACTCAAGATCTTGGGGCGAACTCCTTTAGTCTTCCTCAATATTGCACCACGAGTTTTTTTCAAATTAACATTTACCTAAAAGAGAAGGTAAGGACTCCATGTAACATTTTATCCATCTAACAACAGCATATGGCACTCTTTTGAATACTGGAGTGGACTGACAGCCCAGTAGAGAAAGTGAGGGCATAGGAAATGAGAGTCTAAAACTATAGGGTATCAGTTTAAAGTGAGAGGGTTGAGATTTAAAGGGAATCTGAGTGATATGTTTTTCCACACAGAGGGTGCTGAGTATATGGAATGAGCTGCCAGAGGAGGAGATAGAGGCAGATAAAAATGCAACATTTAGAAGAACATCATTTGAACCAATACATGGATAGCTGAGGTTTAGAGGGACATGGGCAAAATCCCAGCAAATAGACAGGCATCTTGGTTCGCATGGAAATATTGGGCCGAGGGGCTGTTTCCCTGCTACATTATGCCAGGAAACATTTACACATCATCTGAAGCGATTGGAAAGTTCTTTTCATTTCTACACAGGTTCCAGGTGAGATCTATAAAGAGTTTAAAACCACCATAGATGAGACTTATTTCCTCGTGTGACTTTCAGCACCTGTTCTTTGAAGAATAATGCAAACCTAAAGAGAACACAGCTTCTTATGGCAAGAATTGCACTAGAGTCTTAAAAAAAACTGGTTTATTTTGATTGAATAAACTCCAACAATGGCAAACACAATTGTTAATGCATAATCACTGTACACAGTTCAACAAATTGTACTGATTTTCTGTAGCAGTACAGAACGTTGTTCTTCACTGACCAAATTCTCAGCAATGGAGTGCAGGAAGTGTTTTTCATTGACCTTGTTAAGTAACCCGGTGGTAGATGTATTACCCAATGTCAGGGCCTCGTATTGAGAAAGCAACTCCAAGGACACATAATACAGAGAATCAGAAGTCCCAGTGGGCATCATTACCATAATGTGAATTACATGACAAAAAAGTTGTACAATTACAAATATGGCTTCCTGATTTCCATCAAGACTCTGCACTGTCAGCCCTTTCAGCCTGCACTTCACAGACTCCAAGATGTCTGACATGCTCCCAGCACACTGCCTTGCGACGTACTTCCACCCTGACGTCGGAATCCAGTCAGAGCAGCCGTGACTGCAGATCAGCTGAAAGGCCCTCAGCAGGAGCTGAGAGAACTGGAGGTGATGCGTAAAGGGTCGGAGGTTAAGCAGTGGCAGGTAATGCACGTATTCCAGAGAAAACGGCACATGAAGCAACTCACGCTGCAGAAGGCTCTTCACCACGTGGTTGAGCCGCTTCCATTCACTCGAACTACACCAAGGCAGGAGCTGGATCAGCGCAATTAAAAAACCCTTGCTGAACATGTTGACCTCCTCCACATTTTTTGCATCAATTACTAGATGGGATAACATCTGCTCCATCATGTGTGTGGAAACACTGCAACATTCCATCCAGGCCAGAAGCCCAGTGCCTGGACCATATTGTGGAAGGCTAATGGATGACCAACCATCATTGGAAAGATCGCACACCTCAAACAATGTGGTGGGTACCTCGTATTTAAAATGTGCCCCAAAGACTGTTTTTAACCTAAGGCGCACAGTCCAGTCCAAAGGCTCCGTTTTCCTGTACAGCCAACAAACAGACGTTGACCACATCTCGGGATTTAAAGAAATCATCTGTTCAACAGCATCACAAGCCATATCCAGCGTCTCAATTAGCAGGCCCTTTGCTTCTATAGAAACATGATGAGATGTCTTAGCACTGTCCACCTCCCAACACAAGATACAGCTGTCCAGGAGCTGAGAAAGAGCAAAAGTGAGAGGAAATGGACAACAGTTGAGTAGCCAGTGCTCCTTAGTTCCATCATCAGTTGTGGACATTTTCAGAGCACTGTTAAGAATCTTGAGAGGGAACATGACATTGGAGTGGCCTCCTGTGAGATAAGGGAGAACAAATATCTTTACAATGTGTGCAGGCTGGAGTAGGGGAAGTGATGGCTCTTCATCAATTCTCTCTCCAGGTTCCATGAGGGACGTCAGGAACTCAAGAAATTGATTTTCCTCCTTGATGGAGGAAAGACTATCAAAAGTGGTTTCCAAGAGACATTTAGCCAAGATATTTATCCCTTCTGCCGTCTGACCATCCTTATACGATAGTGCTGGTATATTTTTCAGGATCTGGCTAAATAGCTTATGAGCGCCCAGATTCAGAGCAGCCAAGCAGCACATTTTCTGGATGGTGGCTTCTGGATTTAAAAAAGCAACCCTTATTACATCAGTCACTTCTTTTTCAATGCAATTTCCAGTATCGCTCTGAGTAATACAGTTGAACACCAAGTTAACCTCTTCCTCAAACCAATCCTTAAGCGGCCCTCCGTCCGCACAGAGGCCTTTGCCACCGTAGGCAGACAGCACGCCCAAAAGGGCATTATTTTTGTCTGAGATTGAGAGAGCAGAGAGACAATCCAAAACCACGCTCTTTAATCGTTTGACTTTTGATAGTTCGGTAGCTGTGCAGGTTGACCCATCTTTAAGTGTTCTAGCTAACTTCAAAACTAAATCAGTGCTTTGAAAAATATCTCTATTTTTTTCTAGGCAATTAAGCCAGCCACTCTCTGAAAAAGCCCAGCTGGGAGTGGACGCAACTATCTCGCACATCTCTTCATATCTTTCCATTCTACTGTCAATTATTGTTAAAGCCACGGACATCTTCACTTTATCCATTATGGTAGCACTGCCTGACAATATGTAGTAGTCAAACTTCTGCACAAAGGAAGATGAACTCAATATTAAATCAGACAAAATTTCCTTTGCCTTGTGAGGTACCATTTCGCAATCTTGAATCAAAGGACCGACTTGATTTAGGCATTTCAAACTTTCCACTGTACGGTACAAAGCAAGGTTTCTCCTCTGGCCATTAGTGTCATGCTTCAGCTCAGTTTGAATTTCAGCCCCCCATGACTGGAAGATATCTGCAAGTAATTCAATCCCTGGAGCTAATTCACCCTGTGGCAATTGGAACCCAGACTTTTGATACAAGGCTTGCAGTTCCCTCTCTGACTTCTTCACAATGCAAATGAAATACTTTGTAATTGGAAATGGTTGGATCATGGGATTACCTAACACAATCAGTTTGGAAAGTTTCTGCAAATACATCTCAGCAGACAACTCAACACTACTGCCAGAAACTAGTGACTTGCATAAAGTATATGACATTTTTGCTATAGCCGAACATTTATAAACATATGGTACCACTTGATTTTTCATTTTCTTAAGACAATCTACAAATAAGGAAGGAATAGACCAGTGACCTGCGAAAGAGAACAAAGCAACATCAGGATCGAGTTTGAGTCTTTTGGATGAAGAGGAGAATTCATCAACAGAACATGCCAGGTATTTTTTAACCTCCTCTCCAAATGTTTGGACAAGTTCATCTCTCTGCCCATGATGTTGCTTCAGTAGTTCCCACCATACATCCAGAAAGATGGCCACATCTTCCTCAGACGTGTCATCAAGAACATGTTCCACAAAACAAGTCATCTCCTGGTGGCATGTGTCTGCTGGCAATGCCAACAGCAACTCAACAAAGAGTTCTGAAGCCCCCAGTGATTTTACCAGCTCAAATAAAATAGTGTGATTTATCTCTGGAATCATGCTTTCTACTGAAAAGAAGAGATCTTCCTTCCATCTTCGGTCATTCTCAGCATCGATATCTATCTTCTCATTGATATTAGCTTTATTTGCATTGCAGTTCAGCAGTTTTGCCCATACAAATGCAAGGACTTTCTTCTGCCACATGTTTGCTTCTCTGGGACCCTGGTCCACTTCAGCCTCACTGGCACAGATCTCTTGCACAGCACAAACAATAGGTTTTCCCAAGGTCGCCCAATCAGCTTTCTTCATTTCCGAAAGCATTGACCGTTCACTTTTCTTCATAGCCAACAGAAACCCACCATGGAGCACAGCCATCTTCTCACAACAAAGCCAGGATCCTAAAACAGGCAATAATTCCTAATTATACTCATTATTGTGTCAAATTACAATTAAAATGCCACGTAGAAGTCAACCCCCAATTTTTGGCCCAAGCTGCCCACACACCAAACGCTTCGTGCCCTGACCATGAACTCTGACCCCAAGCCCCAGCTGCCTGCCCACCAGAGGTCCCAATACCTCAACCATGGACTCTCACCTAGACCCCGGGTACCCACCCATCAGAGCTCCTGATGCCCCGAATGTGGACTTACCACCCCATCCCATCACCCACCATTTGGAACTCCCGATGCCTTAAACGAGGCAAGTACTTACCACGGTCAAAAGTAGCATACCTGTAATAGTCAACCCCCTACATTTTATGCTGAAAGTCGGTCCACAAAATTCGACTATGACACAAGTAAATAAGGTACACACTCCATTTGAGGTAATAAAAACATCCCAAAGGGATTCACACAAAATATGATTTAAAAAATAAATTAATCAATCAAAACTGTAGGCTCACTCCATGTATTCTGTCCAATATAGTTGTAGGAAGACCTTGTTACTTTAACATTCCTTCCACTTTGCAATTAAGGCCAAAACTGCATTTGCCTTAATAATGACATGCAGTAATTAAATGGTAGCAGTGCTTCACAAACAAAGACAAGGTTTAAAAGACAGTGAGGTAGGAGCATGCTTAAGAAAGGTTGAGGGGGTTATGGACAATGGCAGATGCAATAGATTTCTTGGTTAGTATGTGTAAGTTGGGCCGAAGGGCCTGTTTCAATGCTGTATAACTCTAAGGTCATTTAAATGACATTCTACCCCTCCCACTTACGTTGGAAACCTCACATTACTACCCACATATTTCATTTGCCAACTGTTTTCCTTGCTCTTTCTATATCTGTTTCCATTCCCCTCAGAATTTGCTTTCCCACCTATCATTCATAAATCTGATAAAAACCCGTAGTCCCTTCATCCAACATTCATATAGATCAGGGGTGGCCAACCTTTTAATTTTTAAATTTAGATACACAGCACAGTAACAGGCCACTTCGGCCCATGAGTCCATGCTGCCCAATTAACCTATACCCCGGTACGGACTCATGGGCCCAAATGGCCTGTGACCAATAGACAATAGGAGCTGGAGTAGGCCCTTCGGCCTGTCGAGTCACACCGCCATTTTACAGATCATGGCTGATCACTACCATCGGTACCCCTTTCCAGCCTTATCCCCATAACCCTTAACTCCTTTGCTGTATGTCTAAATTAAAAGTTAAAAAGTTGCCCCCCCCACCCCTGATTTTATTGATAGTAAATCACTGAGGTACCACGTTATCTGGTTACAATTTGACAATCTGCAAAATGACACTTTTAACCTCATTGATTCTTTTCCTGCACAACTTGATGTTCGAAATTTTCCATCACTCTGATCTTCTCCTAACGCTTTCCACTGCTATTTAATGTACAACCCCACTCGCTACTCTCATTATTCAATTCTCCAGGTCTCCGAAACCAGCCCGTGGAATGGATTTCAACATTTTGTCAAAATTATATAAATGAGAGTTAGGCCTGGGCAAGTCATCTCTTGACTAAATTCGAAAGTGCAGCCCTATGGAGAAAGAACAGGGAAGTGCAACAATTTCATAACCACATCAAAATTGTATTAATATAGGCACATTTTATTATAGTTAAGGTGCAAGGTTTTTCCACATGTTGAAACATTACCAAATAGCAAAATAGGCTGTGTCACACAGGCAGATGACTCAGCCATCTTAATGATTCAGGTGTTTTGGAATAGCTTAAAAGGAAATAGAAAGACAGGGAAATTTATGTAAAGAATTTCAGATCTCAGGGCCTTGACAAGTCAAGGACAGCCACTACTGACAAAACCTTGAAAACAGCAGATGATTTAGAGCAGTGCTTCTCATCCATTTTTTTTCTCCACTCATACCATCTTAAGTGATCCCTTACTAACCGCAGACCATCTATGGCATAGGATGCTCTGTGGTTAGTAAGGGATTATTTAAGGTGGTATGTGAGTAGAAGAAAACTGTTGGGGACCATGGATTTAGATGCAAGAACCACATCTCAGGTCATAGACACAATAGGAGAGACCACAGAGAAACAATGATTAAAACCAGAAAAAGATTTAAAAACAATAATTTCTGCACAAAACAGCTGGCAAATAGCATGAAAATGTGTACTTTTAAGGGTGTGCGAATGCTTTCTCCAACTTCCCAATAACTGCATGCATGCTTGTTTTAGCACTCCAGAACATCTGGTTCTGCAGAAGACATGCCTCAGGCTCAGTCAAGGTTGCACGGGAACCAACACAAAAACATGGCCCAAGTGAAAACAGGTTAAACTCACCCCACTCCATTTTTATAGAGATTATTTTTCTTCTGCACTCGAAAGAACACTTCACTTCTTGATGGTGTGATCAAAGAGATGAATTGGAAATCATAATGTCCAAACCTTTAAAAAAAAATAAAACTTTACCCATGAACTTTAAAAGTAATTATAAAAAGAAAGCCCTCCCATTAAGAGATCATTTTATTTCTTATAAAATCCTGCAGCAATTAAAAGGCATGATTGCACTATCTCTCACATCAATGCAATTATGCTTAAACAACAGATTAGTATAAATTTTACCACAAAGGTGAAATTATTAGGCCACCCCTTCAAGCGTTACCATCCACCAATCAAGTTTCTCATCTATTGTAACATCACTTGAGTCTGGCATGAAGATGTATTCAAAAGAACTCAGACCTCCTGAAAAATTCAAATACTTCACCTGATTTTTTTTTTCTCTGCAAATGTTATGGGAAAGCAATTGAAACCAAAATCTCCACAATAAAAGCTACCCTGAGTGCTGGTTATGGCAACCTAATTTGATGAGAATGCCTGCATCAGAAGCCCCTTCGTGTCCCCAACAGAAGGATGAAAGCGGAAGTCCAACAATAATAATTTGATCTAGAAGCAAATGAAATGGGTGGAAAAGAATGGCGAAATCGTGTCACCTCGCTGACAGCTGTAATGTGCATGGATTTGAAGATAACGCATGGTATGCTTGCCTCCATAGGCCAGGGCGTACAACGCAAGAGTTGCAATGTCATGTCGCAACTTTACAAAATGTTGCTTTGGTCACACGTGGACACAGTATGAAGTTCGAGTTGCCACAGCATTGCATTGTGTTAGAGTGGGTGCAGAAGAGATTCACGATGATGAGCGAACAACTTTAGTTTACTTGAGATGAAAGGGGTAATCTGATATAAAATTATAAGAATAGATAGAGCAGATAATTGGAATTCTTCTCCCATGGTTGGAATGTCAAAAATAAAAGGGTAAAGGTTGAAGGCAAGTTTTCAAAGGGATTTGTGAGAAAAGCTTTATTTTTTAAACACAGAGAATGTCTGATATGTGGAATGCGCAGCCAGACAAGATAATGGAGTCAATCACTACATTTAAAATCATTTATACAGCTATTTGAGCAAACCATAACCAACAACATCCACACCTAGGGTGGCCATTCCAAAAGGAGGGCATGTCAAAGCACGCGCGCGCGCACACACACACACACACACAGTGTTTGCATTTGTTGTTTTTTTGCAATACCATTTAAATTTTATAAAAAAGTTTTTTTTAAACACTGTATATAATTTATGACCATGTCCTCCTTTTGAAATGGCCATTCTATCCAGTGAGAGACAGGAATTTCCAAAGAATTTCAGTGCACCTAGACAGAGTACTTGTGTATATGACAATAAACTCAAATCTTATGTAAATACCCTTGACTACACCCCACAGTGATCTATTTGGCTCAGCCCCAATACCATTCCTGACCAACAAACAGTCAAAGAGACCAGATATTAACTAAAAAACAAAAATGTGTCAGGAACGGACAAAATCCTGATGAATTCTAAAACTCAGCTGCCTGGAGCTCAGTGATAAATCCACAACCTCCCTCTCTCAAGCATGCCAGCAAAACTCAAGACACTGTCATCACCACCATTTTCAAGAAAGGTGACAAAAAGTTAGTAATAACAGAGAAGCCTCCCTGTTGTGTACTACAAGCAAAGTCACTAACAGGATTCCCCTCAACTTCCTTCTTCCTGTGACCAAAAGGCTGCTCCACAAATTGGAGTGTGAATTTTGTTCGTGATCTGCAGTCCAGGAGGAGCAACGCCAGCCATTACACTTGGCCTAATTTTCTTTTGACTTCTTGACAACTCTTTCAACTTTAGGAGGGTCTAGGGAGCATTTCAAAGAATGGGCAAGTACCACCAACACTTCTTCTGCGGGATCTTCCAAATCCACAGGAAGGATGTGAACCACTGTCAGAAGGAAAGAGGTATGGGCGCCACAGGACTTGCACCATCAGGTTCAGGAACAGTTGTGCCCCCTCCTCAACAGCACACTCAATCAATCAGAGACTCATTTAAGGACTCTTTTACTTTTGCACCTTATTGATTTTTTTCCCCCCCTCTGTCTGCACAGTTCGCTTACCTTTCTTTATTTGCTGACAAGTTTTTTGGCACGACCAATGAGTGGTAATACTGCCTCACCCGCAGGAAAACATTTATTTTCCGCTGTTATCAGGCTCGTAGGTAAAAGATAGCCCCCTGAATCTTGCAACCCCTTCCTCGCCGCAGCCCATGTCCTATTTTAACTACAAGCAAAGTCACTAACAGGATTCCCCTCAACCACATTCTGCAGTTCCATTTTATTTTGACCCCCCACACCTTGTGCAGAGGTTTGGGATGACCAGTCTGGATAGCACACAAAACACAGTTGTCAATAACACAATTTAATTAGCCTCCTCATTCTCCACCCCGAGGGGATTGCACAAGAATGATTGAGAGAGAACTTCTGCCACCACTAATGTCAAATTTAAATGGATTAAAATCCAGACACGAGATTAATTCCATTTCCAAAGCAAAAGCCTGTGTTATTTAGGGCTTTAAAGTCCCGCAAGGCCAACCTAGACCTTGGCAAACCTTTGGCCATCCGACTTAATAAAAGCCTCCTGCTCCTTCAGGCCCAGGCCTGAGAGCCTCCATCACTCACCGTTCGGTCCCTCCGCGGTCTCCTTTCACCGGCGAGCTCCAGACACAGTCGAGCTCCGCCGCTGCCGCCCCCTAGCCTGGCTGAGTCATGGGGAGGAAACCAGCCGCCGTCGCGCTGCTGCTGCTGCGCCCCCGTCTGGCTGAGCAATCGAGGCGAACCCGGCCGGCCGCCGTCGCTGCCGCCCCCTAGCCTGGCTGAGTCATGGGGAGGAAACCAGCCGCCGTCGCGCTGCTGCTGCTGCGCCCCCGTCTGGCTGAGCAATCGAGGCGAACCCGGCCGGCCGCCGTCGCTGCCGCCCCCTAGCCTGGCTGAGTCATGGGGAGGAAACCAGCCGCCGTCGCGCTGCTGCTGCTGCTGCTGCTGCTGCGCCCCCGTCTGGCTGAGCAATCGAGGCGAACCCGGCCGGCCGGCCGCCCGCCGTCGCTGCTGCCCCCTAGCCGGTCTGAGTCATGAGATAGGTACTGCGCTCCCCAGCGATCAATGCACAGCTGCCTCAGGAAGGCGACCACTGTTGCAGCCCACCAGTGAAACTCAAAACCCGCAGATGTTGCAATTCTGAGCAAAAAAAAAAGATGCTGAAGGAACCAGGAAGCATCTATATCTAGTCTCATCTATTCTGTATAAAAAAATCTCCACTCATTGACTGACCATTTATATCCATGGATGACATCTAACGAGGCCCTCCTTACCCCAGCAATCAATTCACTCTGATGCAGTATCTTCGCCTGAAACTTAGCTGTTTCTCTTTTAGCAATGTTACCTCACTGTTGGGTTTTCAAAGAAGATAACAAACAAAGAACGAAAACAAAACGCACGCTACTTAAATTAATCAGAAAACAGCAATCAAAATGCTTTGGACACATCCTGCGAAGAGATACTGCAGAGCATTTAGTTACAAGAGGAAAGATGCAAGGAAAAAGAAACAGAGGGTGACAGTGAATGAAGTGAGAGATGGATTAACATGATGTTTAGAAGCAGGGGAGGCAACAACTACAATTCGGAGGGTCATGGATGGAGAGACCTGATCACCCACGTTGAACGGCAAAGCACCTGAACGAACAAATTTCACGTATGGCGACACCAATACCCCTGAGCGTAAAGCCCTGTAAAAGGAGGTGGGCACACCCCAGGACATCGCAGACAAATCCCTCCCCGTATGGCGACACCAATACCCCTGAGCATAAATCCCTGTAAAAGGAAGTGGGCACACCCCAGGACATCGCAGACAAATCCCTCCCCGTATGGCGACACCAATACCCCTGAGCGTAAAGCCCTGTAAAAGGAAGTGGGCACACCCCAGGACATCGCAGACAAATCCCTCCCCGTATGGCGACACCAATACCCCTGAGCGTAAAGCCCTGTAAAAGGAAGTGGGCACACCCCAGGACATCACAGACAAATCCCTCTCCGCCATCGAGAACATCTACTGGGAACACTGCCATCGGAGAGCAGCAGCAATCATCAAGGACCCACACCACCCCCCCCCCCCCCACCACGCACTCTGTTCTCACTGCTACCATCAGGAAGGAGGTACGGGTGCCCCCAGGTTCAGGGGTAGTATCAACTCTTGACAACTTTATTGATTTTTTTTTCTCTCTGCATTGCAGTCAGTTTGTTTAGATTTTTAATTTGTTTACCTGTTTACATTGAGTACGGTTTTTTCACACAACCATAAGTGCCTCGCCCACAGGATGAAGAATCTCAGGGTTGTATGTTCTCTGACAGTAAATCTGAAATCTGAGTAATGTCGAGTTGCCATTCTCAACCTTTTGTTTTGGCTATGGCCCCATTTGGACTCTGCTCAAAGTTTATGGGCCTCCTTCCCTGTGAAATAGTCATGTTTAATTGGTATCTTCCATTCCTACCAGCGACATAAAAAACATGAAAAATATTTTAGGATTTAATTCCATGCCCCCCCCCCCCTTAAATGCGCTGTTGAAAATGGCAGATGTAGATTATACAAAGGGAGGCGATGAGAAGAAATAAACGTAAAGAATTGTGCTGGAAAATAAGAGGTTAATAAAAGGCAAAGGAGGAAAAACCCAACACCCAACCCCAACCCACCAATTTTCCCCTGCAACCGCTGCAATCGTGTCTGCCTGTCCCGCATCGGACTTGTCACCCACAAACGAGCCTGCAGCTGACGTGGACTTTTTACCCCCTCCATAAATCTTCGTCCGCGAAGCCAAGCCAAAGAAAGAAAGAATAAGCTTGTGCACAAACCTTCCTCTTCCTGCAAGGATACAGCAGTATGCTTTTTAAACAGACGTAGTAATGTTAAGGGTTCCAGTGGAAACAGTTGAACCAATGTTTTGCAGAGCGAGCTGGAGTTGAAGTAATGTCAAAAAGCCTTGCTGACAGAACTGGTGGACTTAAGATCAGTCAATGATGGGATTCTGAGGATAGCCCCTCTTATCTCATATACATTAAAAACCCCTGGTATCTGGGGATTGGTAGATGTAAGTTATGTGAATTTTCCGGTTGCTTCAGATTACGTGCTGCGTGATTGGTGAACTAATGATGAGGCGCACCAATTTTAAACTTTTCGTATTTTTTATCTATATATTTTACGTCATTTTTATTTTGCCTGTTGCTTGAGGCTGCTGGTTGTTTGAATAATGCAAGAGCAGCAATGCTTCAGCCATCACAGACAGGGAAAAGATCCGTGTTGGCTACCGTATAACATTCATCGAAGACCAGAAGTCAAATATCAAAAAGTTGAAGAAGTAACGACTTTTCAGTGCTTACCATCTGTCCAACACAGTTTAGTAACTGTACGACTGTTCTGCACTGTAAATCCCTGCTGTGTAATTTGTATGTTATTTCCTTATGCCATCAGATAATAAATCTGTCAGTTTACCCGTGCATCTGGGGTCCAAATGTCTTGATCAAAGGAATATGAGGAAGGCAATAGAAGCCAATGTTCATCAAAGAAAAGCAAAATAACACAGGGTTCATTTCCAGAAGGAGGAATTTTAAAAGCAGAAGTTATGTTAAACATAAAATGACACACATTTGGATAATACCTGGAGAACTGACAACAATCCTTGGCTTTGTGTTTATAAAGTAGACGTTGAACCTTGGCATAAGATTAAATAATTTTAAATTTCGACACGTAGCACAGTAACAGGCCCTTTTGGCCCACAAGCCTGTGCCGCCCAATTAACCTACAATCCCCGGTATGCTTTGATAGGTGGAAGGAAACTAAAGCCCCGGGGGAAACCCATGCAGACACAGGGACAGCGTACAAATTCCTGACAGACAGCACAGGATTTGCAACTCTGTCCCAATCGCTGGCGCTGCAACAGCATTGCACTAACCGTTACGCCAACCATGCCGCCCATTGAGCATTTACGCCAGTCATGAAAATGTGGGCTGGACCTCAACCTTACCAGGATGACCAGATAGAGGAAGGGCTCGATAAGGTAGATACAGAGAGAAGGTCTCTACTCGCAGGCAAGCCCAGAACAAACTGCCACAAATCTGAGAGAGTCACTGCTAGAGCCAGGAGGGAATTCAAAAGTAACCTCTTGACAGACAGAGAGTGGTGTGACTCTGGAATTTCCTGACAAAGGAGTACTATACTTGTACAATAATCAAATTTTTTGCACCAATTTTTCCAGTCAAATTTGGGGAGGGGGGAGGCATTGACCTTTACATGGGTCATACTTTTTTAGAGGCTAAAATTCACAGAAAAATCCAAAAGTACCATATACACTTGTGTCATAGTCGGGTTTTGGAGACAAATATTTTAGGTACAATTTGGGGAGGGGGGAATGCTACTTTTGTCCATGGTAAGTACCTGTATCGTTCAAGGCGTTGGGAGCTCAGGTGGCCGGGACCGGGTGGTGTCCGCGTTCAAGGCGTCAGGATCTCCGATGGGCGGGTGTCTGGGGCATGGATCCACGGCGGGGCACCGGGAGCTCAGATAGTTGGGCTGTCGAGGCGAGGGCCAGGATGTTGGGAGCTCGGATGGGCGGGCCGTCGAGGTGAGGGTCGGGGGCATCAGGGGCTCTGACAGGCAGGCAGTCAGGGTGTCGCGGGGGCTCGGAAGGCCGGGCGGTCAGGGTCCAGGGTCGGAGCTTGGAAAGGTGGGCAGCCGGGGCACGGGTTTGCGGCAGGGCGTTGGGAGCTTGGATGGGTGGGTAGCCAGGGCGTGGCTCCACAGTGGGGGCATCAGGAGCTTGAATGGGCAGGAGGTTGGGGCCAAAAATAGGAGGGGTTGTTGACTTTTAAATGGGATCGACGTGAGTAAGGTAGTTGAGCCCAGCAAAGTAGGGTTATTGTACAGGAAGTAAGATCAGAATTTGTTGAAGGGGTTAGATGAGGTTCCTGTGGAGCATAAATTTTGGCACAGGCTCAGTAGTGTATATTTGTGTAGTAAATATTATTCAATTAAGTGACTAAAGTAATGGCTAAATGGCTAAATAGAAACATAATTTCTTGGAATACATGCACGTAGAATACCATGGGTTTGAAATTTGAAGTGAGATTAAGTAAGACAAAAGATGTACTGTCAATGGGTTGGTAACCTATAATTTCTGAGATTGTGCCCACTCAAGTGCCTGTGTAACAGATTTTTGAAGTCAGGACTTTTCATTTAACCACTCTGTGTTTGCTTTACAACACATCTGTTTCCTCTCAAAGTGAATCGGATGACTTGCCGAGAACGTTCTGCCCCTTTCTTCGCATTTTCTTCACATACAGAGAATCGTCTGCCTCGTGCCTTTCCTTTCAGCTGTCGAGCACCAGAGATTTATCTTTTAACTCATCAGTGGGTGAAGGGAAAGGCTGACCTTTCCTCGGAAGCAACAATCACTTGTGACCAACTCCAACACAATGACCGGTCTGTGCCAGGAAAAACATCTGTCTGTTAAAACCAAAATAAAAACAATTGTGAAGCAGTGTCTTTCACCACCAAAGCACGATGCAGTCAGCGAAGTGAAGTTATCCGGAAAGCACCCGTAGAATTATTTGCAAATGAGAAGGGATTCTTCTCGAGGAAGTTTAATTTGTCGTTTAGGAACTATTGCATTGCTCTGTGTAAATGTCCTGCTCAATGTTTTTTTTCCCCAGAAGTAATCTTTGTTCCAATGATGCAAAAGCTTACATTTATATGATGCCTTTCATAACATCCCAAATCAATTCATATCCACTTTTGAAATACACTGCAAGTATATTGGCAGAGGAGACTCGATGGGCTGAATGGCCAAATTCTGCTCCGACTTGTTGTGGGGTAGTCTGAAGGGTTCACGATGAGAGTAGAGAAGCAATGTTCCGAGATTTAACGGTGAGAGACCGATGGATGCAAGAAAAATAGAGGGCTATGGGTGGGAGGTAGGGAAGGTTTAGATTGCTGAATAGGTTTCAATAAGTCGGCACAACATTGTGGGCCAAGGGGACTATACTGTGCTCTAACGTTCTACATATTTACTGTTCATTTAGGGTGGCATGGTTAGCGTAGCAAGAAGGCAGCAAGAAAAACTCTGAAGTGCAGCCAAAAAAAGAGTAATTTAAATGTAAATACAGTAAAATTTCCATTATCTGGAATTCAAGCAACCTGTAGCCTCAAGCAATCAGCCAAAAGAAAAAAGAATCGCAGAGAACAAATAGGTGAAAAATATGAACATTTTAAATTGTTGCCCACCCCCTCCCCCACCACAGTGGTCAGTTTGCCAATCCATGCAACACGCTATCTCAAGCTACTGATAAATTCAAGGCTGTGTACGGCCCCTCACCCCAAGTCCAAAGCTCGCTGCGCAGCTCAGACGGCAAAGTCCTCCTCAGCGACAAGATCTCCATCCTCAACCGATGGTCAGAACACTTCCAATCTCTTTTCAGTGCCAACCGCTCAGTCCAAGATTCCGCCCTGCTCCAGCTCCCTCAACAGCCCCTAAGGCTAGAGCTGGACGAGGTCCTCACCCAGGAAGAGACATATAAGGCAATCGAACAACTGAAAAGTGGCAAAGCAGCAGGTATGGATGGAATCCCCCCAGAGGTCTGGAAGGCTGGCGGCAAAACTCTGCATGTCAAACTGCATGAGTTTTTCAAGCTTTGTTGGGACCAAGGAAAACTGCCTGAGGACCTTCGTGATGCCACCATCATCACCCTGTACAAAAACAAAGGCGAGAAATCAGACTGCTCAAACTACAGGGAAATCACGCTGCTCTCCATTGCAGGCAAAATCTTCGCTAGGATTCTCCTAAATAGAATAATACCTAGTGTCGCCGAGAATGTTCTCCCAGAATCACAGTGCGGCTTTCGCTCAAACAGAGGAACTACTGGCATGGTCTTTGCCCTCAGACAGCTCCAAGAAAAGTGCAGAGAACAAAACAAAGGACTCTCCATCACCTTTGTTGACCTCACCAAAGCCTTCGACACCGTGAGCAGGAAAGGGCTTTGGCAAATACTAGAGCGCATCGGATGCCCCCCAAAGTTCCTCAACATGGTTATCCAAATGCACGAAAACCAACAAGGTCGGGTCAGATACAGCAATGAGCTCTCTGAACCCTTCTCCATTGACAATGGCGTGAAGCAAGGCTGCATCCTCGCACCAACCCTCTTTACTATCTTCTTCAGCATGATGCTGAACCAAGCCATGAAAGACCTCAACAATGAAGACGCTGTTTACATCCGGTACCGCACGGATGGCAGTCTCTTCAATCTGAGGCGCCTGCAAGCTCACACCAAGACACAAGAGCAACTTGTCCGTGAACTACTCTTTGCAGACGATGTCGCTTTAGTTGCCCATTCAGAGCCAGCTCTTCAGCGCTTGACATCCTGTTTTGCGGAAACTGCCAAAAGGTTTGGCCTGGAAGTCAGCCTGAAGAAAACTGAGGTCCTCCATCAGCCAGCTCCCCACCATGACTACCAGCCCTCCAACATCTCCATCGGGCACACAAAACTAAAAACGGTCAACCAGTTTACCTATCTCGGCTGCACCATTTCATCAGATGCAAGGATCGACAATGAGATAGACAACAGACTCGCCAAAGCAAATAGCGCCTTTGGAAGACTACACAAAAGTCTGGAAAAACAACCAACTGAAGAACCTCACAAAGATAAGCGTATACAGAGCCGTTGTCATACCCACTCTCCTGTTCGGCTCCAAATCATGGGTCCTCTACCGGCATCACCTACGGCTCCTAGAATGCTTCCACCAGCGTTGTCTCCGCTCCATCCTTAACATTCATTGGAGCGACTTCATCCCTAACATCGAAGTACTCGAGATGGCAGAGGTCGACAGCATTGAATCCACGCTGCTGAATATCCAACTGCGCTGGGTGGGTCACGTCTCCAGAATGGAGGACCATTGCCTTCCCAAGATTGTGTTATATGGCGAGCTCTCCACTGGCCACCGTGACAGAGGTGCACCAAAGAAGAGGTACAAGGACTGCCTAAAGAAATCTCTTGGTGTCTGCCACATTGACCACCGCCAGTGGGCTGAGATCGCCTCAAACCGTGCATCTTGGCACCTCACAGTTCGGCGGGCAGCAACCTCCTTTGAAGAAAACCGCAGAGCCCACCTCACTGACAAAAGACAAAGGAGGAAAAACCCAACACCCAACCCCAACCAACCAATTTTCCCCTGCAACCGCTGCAACCGTGTCTGCTTGTCCCGCATCGGACTTGTCAGCCACAAACGAGCCTGCAGCTGACGTGGACATTTACCCCCTCCATAAATCTTCGTCACCGAAGCCAAGCCAAAGAAAGAAAGAAATAGCTGCCAGATTACAGGAAATTTTACTGTACAAGATACTTCAGATGTTGGAATCTGGAGCAAAAACCAACCCGCCGGAGGAACTCAGCAGGTTGAAACATTTGTGGGGGAAAAAGATTGGTCAACACTTTGGGTCGGAACCCTGCATTAAGACTTAGATATTAAAAAAATAAACTTCTGGAGATAATATTGCTCTATCAGATAAGCAAGCTCAGAGCTTCATTCTGTTCCTTCCCGGTTAGAATGGTTGAATTTCATGTCAAAGGTTCATTTTATTGTCACATAATAACATATTAAAAATGTAATTTACGTGATATTGCAGCTAGCTGCTCCGAGCTTTGGCTCTGCAGAACCTGTAGCGCAGGAGAGGTTATAGCTGCATGCAGGTTAGCTCAGAAAGAACACACTGCCCCCAGAAAGCACGACATGGAACCCCAGTTGAGTGTAGTTAACACTGAGCTTTATTGGGCTCAGAGCCCTGCTTTTATTCTCAGGCTGAGGGATGTGGACTCAGCGTTGATTGGTACATTTGCAATCTACTCTCCTTGATAGGCCATTTAGGCTCCTTTAGTTGTGGCCAAATGGAGAGCAGCCCTGCGGGCCTCGTGCGGCCTGCTGGATCGTCGCTTTCGTCCTTAATTTTTGTGAGGCATCCTGAGGGGCCGCGACAATATAGTTCAACTTTTGCCTGCCGTAAGGCAAACAAAGAATCCCCCATGAGCATTGACCTGTGCCCCTAACAATAGGAGACAGAACCGTGAGTGTTTTCTTTACGGCATGAAATAGCAGCCTCATTGGTGGTGAGTCTTGTTCGTATTTAGACATAAGCTCAGCAATTTCTCCCCCTCAAAGGAGGCTGGCAAGGTGTCGTTTTCACCGCTAACAGTGCACGATAAACAGCACAGGACAAGGACTTCACTGGGATAACTCGACTTCTTTATTAATTATCAATCACAGTTAGTTCAAACAACTCAAATGTTCACGATGTTGTTTCAAACAAGTACTTAACTCCCCAGGTTCACAACTTTTTAATTCAATTTCACAGATTGTAAGGCTGCACCTTATCCATGCAAGTTCATGTTTCTTTAACTCTTCCCAATTCCTGCTGTTGCCTTTCCACTAATACCTCAACTTTTTTTTTCCTTAGTTATCCAAATGTCTGTTTGTGCTATTCCAATTTCTCAATACCCAGGACATCCCCATTTGCTTCTTCTGTTCTCCCCATATCTCACAGTGAGACGTCAAACTATCTCAGCTCTGCTCTGACATTGATGCTGATCAGATGTCAATCACATGACCTCCCTTCCCTTCACCCCGGTTCTTTGTTCTTGTCAGCGGAGTGTCCTCCCAGAGCCTGATGGGAATATTAGATCCGTCTCTGCCTGCTCTATACCTTCGCCTTGGTGTTCACTATGCTGGCTGAAGTGGCCTTCCTCCAAGTCTTCTCAAGGAGACCTGGAGAACCCAGTCTCATCATCACCTGACCCTCCTCTGGGAAGATCTTTTAGAACCACAGAATATTACAGCACAGAACCAGACCTTTGGTCCTTCTAGTCTGTGCTGATCTATTTTTCTCCTAGTCCCACTGATCTGCACCTCGTCCATGGCCCTCCATACCTTTCCCATCCATGTACCTGTCCAAATTCTTCTTAAATGTTAAAAATAAGCCCACATTCACTAATTCAGCTGGCAGCTCATTCCACACTCCCACCACTCTCTGTGTGAAGAATTTCCCCCTCATGTCCCCCTAAACTTTTCCCCTTTAACCCACGTCCTCTGGCTTGAATCTCACCTACCCTCAGTGTAAAAAGCCGACCTATATTTACTCTATTGAAATCTCTCATAATTTTAAATATTAAAATTCTATCAAATCTCCCCATATTCTTCTATGCTGTAGGGAATAAAAGTCCTAAACTTTCCCTGTAACTCAGTTCCTGAAGTCCAGGCAACATCCTAATAAATCTCTGTACTCTTTCTATCTTATTGATATCTTTGCTGTAGTTAGGTGACCAAAACTGCACATAATTCTCCAAATTTGGCCTCACCAATGTCTTATATAACTTTACCATAACATCCCATCTACTATGTTGTTTTATAAAGGCCAATATTCCAAATTCTCTCTATCTACCTGTGACTCCACTTTCAGGGGACAATGTATCAGTATTCCCAGATCCCTTTGTTCTATCGCACTCCTCTGTGCCCTTCCATTTATCCTGTATGTCCTTTCAAAATGCAACACCTCACACTTATCTGCATTAAATTCAATGTCATATTTTAAGCCCATTTTCCCATCTGATCCAGATCCCTCTGCAAGCTTTGAAAACCTTCCTCGCTGTCCACAACACCTCCAATCTTTGTGTCATCTGCAAACTTGCTGATCCAATTTACCATATTATCATCCAGATCACTGACGTAGATGACAAACAACAATGGTCTCATCTTTGAGGAACATCATTAATCACAGTCCACCAGTCTGAGAAACAATCATTCACCACCACTTTTTGGTTTGACCTGCACACCCAATGTAAAATCCAGTTTACTACCTACCGAGCATCTGAACCTTCCTGACTAATTTTTGTGTAACAATTGGCATGCTTTCTTCACTGAGCTGCTGAGGACAACACTTGCACAGCCATGGGATACCAAAATAGGTGGATGGGCAGGTGGTGCTGAGGATACCAAAAGGCTGTAGAGGGACTTGGAGAGATCAGGACAGCAAAGAGGTGACAGATGAAATACAATGTTGGAAAGAGTATGGTCCTGCATTTTGGTAGAAGAAATGAATGGACAGACTATTATTTAGATGGGGAGAAAATACCAAATTCTGAGGTGCAAAGGGACTTAGGATACCCTAAAGGTTAACCTCCATGTCGAGTTGGTGATGAAGTAGGCAAATGTAATGTTGGCATTAATTTCTTGAGGAAGAGCATGTAAGAGCAGGGATGCAATGTCGAGACTTTATAAAACACCGGCGGGACCTCACTTGGAGTAAGTACTGTGTGCAGTTTTAGCTGCTTTATTTGAGAAAAGACGTGCTGGTGTTGGAGATGGTTCAGAGATTTACTTGAATGATACCAGGACTGAAAGGGTTAGCATATGAGGAAAGATTGTTGGCTCTTGGTCATTACTTGTTGGAGTACAGAAGGATGGGGGGAGGGGGTTGGATCCCTCAGAGGCATTTCAAATGCTGAAAGGCCTGGACAGAGAGGATACAGCAAGGTTGTTTCCAATGGTAGGGGATTCTAGGACAAGAGGGCGTAACTTCAGGATAAAAGGGTGTCAATTTAAAAGACACACGGAAATGTTTCTTTAGTCACAGCGTCGTGAATCTGTGGAATTTGTTGCCGCAGGTGGCTGTGGAAATGGGGTCGTTGGATGTATTTAAGACAGAGGTTGACAGGTATTTGATTAGTCAGGGCATCAAGAGTTACAGGGAGAATGGGGCTGAATGGGTGGATGGATCAGTTCAGGATTAGCATGGTGGAGCAGACCCGATTTTCCAATGGGCCTAGATCTTGCAAATACATGTCAGATGGGCAGGGCAGGCTTCAACTGACCTGAACTTGCTCCCAGGAGTGAATGATTCTTATGCTCGTCAGCGCACAGGAGTGAGCTGGTGTTTCTTCCCACCCTCCCCGAGGCTACTGCTCGGTAAACAGCAATTGCTATGCCAATCTACTCCATCCAGCATTCTTATTAAGATGCAGGGAAAGGTTCAAGAAGAGTTATAACAAAAAAAGCAGAGTTGGAGATACCGGTCAAAGCTGGAATCTTACTTTAAAATCCACACGATGGGTACTGCATTATGTTGTGTCCTGCTGCCGGTCTTGGCACAGATAAAAAAAGGATGTTTTCTGCTCCCTTGGATGGAGCACTCCACATTCCTTCACAGCTAATGTGGTCTCTTAGGAGCATGGCTTCATTTCCCTGTGACAAGCAGTGTTTTGTCACAGCATCAGCTGCAGCTTGCTCTTGTCTGAGTTGATTCCAGGCTCAAGCCCATTCTAGAAACTTGGAAGATAAAATTCTCAGCCGATATTCCAAGAGGGCTCTACTGTCAGACAGCTTCAGGGGATGAAATTAAACACTCCACTCCCTCAGGTGAACGTAATGGATCCAAATTACAGGAGAGCTCCATGGAATACGTTGACAAACTTATTATTGAAAGGGATTACTTGGTCATTATCACATTACACTGGATAATGAAGATTTTGCATCACCCCAACGGCAAGCAGAATTAACCAGCTCTTCATCCTGGGAGACGCCATTGCTGTTTCACACAACTTTACTCAAACACCTGCTACGAATAAAGTACGACCAAGGGACTCCGCTTGCTGAATATTTGCTCCCATTTTCACCACAGGTTTACTTCAGAGAATTTTTACTTTTACAATTTTTTTTGAATATTTAAAATTTTGAATACCTTTACAATTTTAAACTAATGCATTTTATACCCATTATTTTATTCTTATTTATTTTAATTTTTAAAATGTATTTTAACCAGGGGTTTTACTGTAGTTTATACTGTGCCATCCTAACTGCAAAATCTCCTTCTGATGCCAAATCAGCTGCTGTCAATCAAGGGTAGAAACTGGAATATTTCAACTAGGCAGAGGACGGACCCTCCTTCAAACGTCAGTAACCACAACTGTAATTGGGTCTTCAGCAAAAGTAACTCGGGCTTGGATACATGGCCTCCAATAGGCAAACAGCCAAAATCTCCTGGAAACTGTTCAGAGTAATGACCCTATCCCCTCTAGATTGAAGAATATTATAACCCGGGTCAGAATTAAATTGAATGACGAAATATTGAATGTCAAATAACAATGTCATTAACAAAAGACTTCGAGAGGATAACAAGTTTATGTTAACCAAAAATCACTATGAACAAAACATCATTAAAAGATTTATTAGGGGGAAAAAAAATCAGATACAGAAATATCTCTTAGATACCAACAACACAAATTCAAATTATTTTAAAACCTCTTTATACTCAATACTTTTTTTTTACATTAATATAGGAACAACAGGCTTATAATACGCTCATAGGTTCACAGTTCCATCTACATTTTAACATTCAAATACAAATTTGAGATAACTGGTGTTAAAAGATTTTACTATAATTCTTACCACTGTCAACAGACGCAAAGTTGAACTCTAGAGTTCACACTTGAAGAACCCATTTCTCTGTAAAAAAAAGTTCATTCAAGACATTTTATTAATAACAATTCGGATAAATATGATTAAAATTAGGTTTCTTTTTTCTCCCTTTCAAATTATTTTCTCCTTACGAAGGCAATTCACAAATTATTTGATTTCTAAACTAGGGCATTGGTTGGAAACTTGACTTAGAATCGGGTTAAGTCTGCAGAAGCAACTGATTCAGAACATTTATCTGTAAGTCTCTCATTACGAGAATCAATTACAGGTTGTAGAGTGAACATTGTGGTGCAGAAATCCATGGAACAAGAGGGGTAAGCGCTAGTTTGATGAGACAGGTTCTAAGAAACTGGATTAAAGGAAGCAACAGGCAAGACAACCCAATGCGAGGCCGGCCTCTGATAACGTGGGAGGAGGAGGGTGACGGTTGGTGCTGGAGCAACAGGCAATTTGTAAATCATAAACTCATTTCAACAAACAAGGTCATAAATCTGTCGATTAACTGCAGAATGGAAGTTCTTTTAAAATTTATTTAATTTTAAATTTAAACATAGAGCACAGTAACAGGCCATTTCAACCCATGAGTCCATGCCTCCCAATTTACACCCAAATAACCTAAATTAACCAACACCCCTGGTACATTTTGAATGGTGGGAGGAAACCAGAATCCCCGGGGAAAAACCCACAGTCAAGAGGAGTACATACAAACTCTTTACAGACAGCATGGGATTCGAACGCTGGTCCCGATCGCTGGCGCTGTAAAGGCATTGAGCTAACTGCTACGCTAACCGTGCCGTCCAGTTTCTGCTCCTGGAAAGTTCCTGCTCTTGCACATGAAAACTCGATAACGCTGGAAAACTGGATGTACTTTATGGATTTTGGGCTGTGATTTTCTGTCATATTTTAAGACTATTTCAAGCATACAAAACCATAAATTGCAACACGTCATTGAAAATTCATTTCCTGCATTCACACTTGGACTTCCTCCCAGCTGATCCTTGGTGCATTGACCAACACGGTGTAAGGTTTCACCAGGTCATTGCGACCATGTGGTATCAGGGCAACTGGAATCCATCAATGCTGGTTGACTATTGTTAGACACTGACACAAGAGGTATCGGTTGCTGAGAGCAAACGAAAATCAGTGGCAAAACATCTCAATGTGTCACCATCATTATGCGATTAAACAGGCGAAATTCAATAAAAGTTCATTTAATGTTTCTCCAACTTCCTACGTGATACAACAAATCTGGAATTATCTCTGTGTTCAGCTTGAAGTTGTCTATCACAATCCACAATTTTGTTTCAGGAACCAAACCTTTTGGGGAATAAAAAACTGTTGCCCAGTGTAACATATCTTTACCTCCTATGGACGCTGCAAGACCGGCTGAGATCCTCCAGCATTTTTGTTTTGACTACAATCACAGCATCCGCAGACTTTCATGCTTGACTCCACCCAAATTAAATTGTAATTACATACATATATGTAATATATGTATGGCACATGAATGAGTTCAGACCTGCAAATTACCACCTTGGACTGTCAAGGATGATGAGCTTTCTTTCCAGTTTTGGAAGTGTCCACTGCCACCATAGACGGTTCCACAGATGGGCAAGCCCCTGATGAGATGGGTGGGTAACTTACAAAGTTTCATCAACCCCCACACTAAAGTTGAGCAGTTCCAGATCGGAAGTTAGACCCGAATAATATTTTGTTTGAAACTGGAAGCCAAGTTGCCAGCCATATCACACCGATATGCCTTTGGGCCACTTTTCTTTTTGTGGTCAATGAATTTGTACAAAGATTCATGATCTAAACTAGCCATTATCAAACTTTTGGCCATGCCCCCCACCACCCCCCCCTGCAGGACGCTGCTCAAAATTTATGGGCCGCCTTCCCTGTGAAGCAGTCATGTTTGGCAGCATGTCTTCCACACTTCTCTCCTACATTGAAAAACATAAAATATATTTGTGTTACGTGAGGTGAAAAGAAAACAAAGCTTCTACATGAATGCGCTGTGGGCCTGGCGCTGGGGTGGGCATAAATTTTCTGGATTTCGGGCTGCTAGTCACATTTAACTTCCATTTACATGAACATTACTGTTTCCAATAATCTGAACTACATTATTGCAAACAAACCTCTTCGACTTGTGTCATATATCAGGCACATTTAAGTTTTAACCAGTTAAAGGCTTAATTTCAAAGCATTGGCAAAAGCAAAACAACACCCTCTAAAAATTAAACGATTCCCGCAACATTCCTGAATCCGTCTAGCTTTACCCAACCCACATGTTTAAACAGAGTCAATAAGAGCAACGTATCCTCATATTGGTGAAAATGTGCATGTGAGTTTGAAAACCATGAGCCAATTATATACAATTAATATCTAATTAAGAATCAGATATGGTGGTTCTTCCAGGAAGTCATTGTCCTTTTATGAGGCTTCATCTCAAAAAGGAAAGGCCTAGTGGACATGTTTACATTTATTATATCTTTAAGAGAACAGATTTGTGCCCAGGCCTGGCCATCTTCTAAGATGATTGCGACCTAGATATGTCATTCTTCAATGATCAAACAAAATAAACATGATGTCCCATCATCATATTTGATGTGTTCATATTTTCCAGTGGCATCGATCCGTGTCTGCTCTCAGTGCAACCCCATTCCCCCTCTTATTTCCCTATACCCTTTCATGCATCCATTATCCCCACCCTGATCTTCCTGCCACTCACTTGGCCTTGGGGACACTGTAGCTGGGGACTTCCCACAAAGCCCATTTTATGGGCTGTTTTGTGATTGGAGACGGGCTCGTTTAGTTTCACCAAGCGGGTGAAGGAAACTCCTACTGAAGGTGACTGGTGAACTCAACTCAGAGGAGGTCAGGCCCGAATCATATTGGTCTTTACCTCCCATGGACGCTGCGAGACCGGCTGAGTTCCTCCAGCATTTACTGCAATCAGCATCTGCAGACTTCCTTGTTCCACTCCCTGCATAGATCTGTCAAACCAAGACCAGTTTCACCTATACATTCTCCACACCGTCCAAAATCAGAAAAACCACAGCTTTGTTAATTATTTTACAGAAAAAACACTCTGATCCGACGCTCCAAGCAGAGAGTTCCACCCATCCTGATCTTTCCTCAACTGAATCCCTTCACAAGTACCTTAAATACTGGATGGCAGCAGCCATAGGTCAGAGGTGAACCTTGGCAAACAAGACTCCCAATCGCCAGTGCCGAGATTGGGAAAAAATCCCCTCCATGACCAAGCAAGTGGCCTTTTCAAGTGCAGCTGAGAAGTCCACATCCCCAGGTGAGGAGAACAAAGGCATAAAAATTCAGGGGTTGCACAGAAGGCCTCAGTTCTTTTTTTTAATTGTCTGCCTTTCTGTGCATGAACAATATAGCAACCAGATACAGTGCAAAGATAATGAACAGACATTGTTTAAAGGGCTGGAGACAGCAAGCCCACAAACAATGCAGCACCACTTCCCTTCATCCCAGTTCAAACAATTCCAGTCACCAGGAATGATTAGACAGAGCCAGGATTTATTCATGAAGCCACAAGCTGCCCTCTGTATATTTCACAGATCACATTTAATTAACTGGTGCTCATTTTAGCATCAAAGTCAGATCAAAACTGGCGAGGGGTTAAGGCATCTAATTTCCTTTTTAGAGATACAGCACAGTAACAGGCTCCCAAATACCCCCATGTGACCAATTAACCTACTAACCCCATACATCTTCGGAATGTGGGTGGCAACCAAAGCACCCGGAAGAAAACCACACGGACACAGGGAGAACGTACAAACTCCTTACAGAGAGCGACGGATTCAAAGCCGGGTCACTGGCCCTGCAATAGTGTTGCGCCAAATATGCCCACCCGTAAACCAGCCTAGATTTTAAACACTTCATTTCTGAAGGGACGCAGAGGACTTGCACACTGCCCTCCTTCACAGGGTTGCGATTTGGAGAACACTTCGCCCACTGCAACTGGCAGAGTCTCCAGAGATCCTCCTCCGTCTCTATCGCCCTGCTCAGGGACGCTGCAGCTGCCATGCTCTCCCCCACGTTACCCCCGCACTGCCCCCAGTTCTCCACAATAAACAACAACGCAGCTGCCCAACTCCCCCCACCAACTCTCCAATGTACAATTTCAAAATCAAGAAATGGCACCAGGTACATCCTGGGTCAACAAAAATGAAAGACCAAATTCCAAACCATTGCTGTGAGCCATCCCTGACCACAGCAAAAAAAAATTAAAATAAAAGTGTTGGTTTTATTTTCTGTCAATAATTTAAGGGATTAATTACAAGACTGGAGATGTGTGCTGCCAAGATGTCGGAGGGAGGTGGGGTCAATCGGGGATATGGCTGATGATGGGCTTCCAGGAACATATTGACCACGTATCCCTGTAACCATGCTCCCCACCCTACCTACCGACAGCTTCTCAGTAGCACTGCAGTTTTCTCACCTGTCCAACCAATCTGGGATAACAAGGCTCCCCTGCATTTAACAATGAATCACTTACAGATTGTTTCAACTCTGGTGCCCTCTGTATGTCCAATATCCATGAAAGGTAATGATACTCTGAAGATGTGATGAAGCATCCACTAAAGTATTTTAACTATAAGAGATTGTTTCCTTGGAAATAAACCAATGGTTGAGAGGTTTGAATGCTATGTCTAAAAATGAGGAGCTTAATGAACTGGACGATGTTTCCCTGAGCAGAGTTTTCAGAAACTAAGGAGCAAAAAGTTAATGCACTAGGCCAGAAGAAAGAAACATTGGGAAAAATTACTTAATTCATCATTTGGAATGGAAAAGGTGAATGAAACCACCTGGAGGAATACACATCTCTCATAAACCTGCAGGCTACGGAGTGGTTAGTTTTGCGCTCACACGGGGAAGACGGGCCCAATGGTTGTCTGTCAGCTTTGAAGAACCATCGTTTGTGACTGTGCTTTGGTGAATGAGGAAGACCTGGTCCAGGTCGGCAAACAAGAAGGTCTGCAGATGCTCAGTCGAGTGCAACGCACAAATGTGCTGGAGAAACACAGCAGGTCGCGCAGCGTCCACAGGAAGCAAAGGGGAACCAACGATCGTTCACCCGACGAGGGGCCCAGGCCTGAAAAGTTGGTTCCCCTATAAGGTGTGACGGTAAAGAGAGAATTGGAAATTCAGATATATTCCCTTGGTTTCCTGAGAACACATTTTAACATTCAGGTATAATTTAATCTTTAGTGAGAAAACGAACCCATTTCTCGGATATTTCACCCTTTCAGGAAAACTGGAACCTCTCTGCCCTCTTCAATCAACACCTTAAATCCCTCTGCTCGGGACCACTTCGAATGATGTTTTAGAAAATGCCGCCGACTATCCGCAAAAGGAGGAATCCTCACCAGCTCACGTCTCCAATTTAATTTCTTTCCCCTCTTCTGAAGCTTTCTTTCAATGCTGAAACATCGTGGGAAACGATGCCACCTTTGACTGTGCCGTTATCAAGGTGGATTCAAGTCAACTAATGTCAGACTCTAGCCCAAACTGTTCCATACCAAACTACAAATGCAAGGTGTTTCTCTCCCTCACGGTGAGGGAGAACTTTCTTACCTCAATTCGTCCATAAAGGAAGGAGCTTCACTCCCACCTCTGTGCACAAATGGCCAGCAAGATTTCTATTCAAACAACAAAATATTCACATTTCAAACTGAATCAAAGTAAACAAAATGGCCAAAATTAACAGGCCTAAACAGTCGTCAATAAACAGCCAGACTCTTGAGGGGGAAATAAAATCTCCTTGGGAAAGCTGCAATAATATTTGCTTTTACATATTTGGTCCTGGGTTAAACAGGACATTGCCATTCCACAAGACTTAGGAACAGAATTGGGCCATTCAGCCCATAAAGTCTGCTCCATCATTCAAATCATGGCTGATGTATTTTTCCTTTCAACCCCGTGCTCCTGCCTTCTCCCCACAACCTTTAAAACCCTGACTGATCAAGAACAATCAACCTCCGCTTTGAATCTACCCAATGCCTTGGCCTCAGAGCGTGTGGGTCTTTTAGGTCACAGTTCCCACCTCTACACAGCCTGTTACAGGACACGGTACTCTGTGGGTGTGCACTGAAATGCAGTTAGATGGTTTAAAATCTACACTTGGAAAACAACTGGACTGGCTAAGTACCCCAGGAATATTCACTGTGGTCAGACTGTGACCCAATTTCATCGCAATTCACTTTGTAATCTATAATTTCTTAACAAAATAAAAATGGAAAATTGTCCCAATAATTACACCATATGTAGTTTTGCAGGCGCTTGTCTACTGCAAGGCCCATTAATACTGTACATCATGAGGCATGTAAAATCCAAGAAGACATCTTTTGACATTTATAATTACTGAATTAAAGAAATTACACTCATTGTCGAGTCTTGTATCAGTCCATATGAAATACAATTCAATGCCCGGAGGAGACCTTTTCTATCAAAATATATTGCAATACAGTACAAGATTACGATTAAAAACTAGATCCAGCTCTCTAGTTACTATGCTCTTACCATAGTACGTCAAGGTTAAGAGAACAGCAAGGTCTAGATCTAAACATCGAGGGTTTGAGAATTGCAGCGAGAGAGAAATGGAAAACCACCAAAACCCCGACTTACAATGGCAGCAACTGGATTCTCTCCATTTCTCCCCCTCCTCTGCCCCAACCCAACACCCCCGACATTTAATTGTGCCATAATCATTGCAGAAAGAGTGATTAAAGCAGACGTAGGGATGTACATTAAAATGCCGCCAACTTCATCCGTGAAGGCTAATTGTCCTTTTGCGTGAACACGGCTGCTTCAGCCCAAGATGGCCAGAATCTATGGTGGAAATGGGACACAAGGTGTGGTTAAACAACTTGCCCAGTTCAAGTTCAAGTTTAAGTTTATTATCATCTGGTTGTTCATGTCCAAGCTGATGAAACACTCTCTCTCCAGACCTTGGTGCACACACAAAACCGGACAATACCCAATACAAAAAAATCACATAAATAATCCAAATAAATACATAGAAGATAAGAGCAGGAGTAGGTCATTCGGCCCTTCGAGCCTGCTCCGTCATTCAATGAAATCATGGCTGATCTTAAAGTTCAGTACCCCGACCCTGCCTTCTCTCCGTAACCCCTAATTCCCTTATACTGAAGAAATATGTCTAATTTCCTCTTAAATATATTCAATGAACCTGCCTCTACTGCCCTCTGTGGCAATGAATTCCACAGATTCACCACCCTCTGGGTCAAGAAATTCCTCCTCATCTCGGTCCTAAATGGTTTGCCTATTATCCTCAAACCATGGCCCCGGGTTCTGGACTCCCCCACCATTGGAAACATTCATTCTGCATCCATTCTGTCCAGTCCTGCCAGAATTTTATAGGTCTCTATGAGATCCCCTCTCAATCTTCTAAACTCCAGCGAGTACAATCCCAATTTGCGCAATCTTTCCTCATAAGTTATTCCTGCCATTCCAGGGATCAGCCTGGTGAATCGCCTTTGCACTTACTCCATTGCAAGAACATCCTTCCTTAGATAAGGTGACCAAAACTGCACACAGTACTCCAGGTGGGGTCTCACCAAGGCCCTGTACAGCTGCAATAAGGTATCCTTGTTCCTATGCTCAAACCCTCTTGATATGAAGGCCAACATACCATTTGCCTTTTTAACCGCCTGCTGTAACTGCATGCTTGCCTTCAGTGACTGGTGCACAAGAACCCCCTAGGTCTCTCTGCACTTCCCCATCTCCCAATCTATTGCCATTTAAATAGTAATCTGCCCTCCGGTTTGAATTACCAAAGTGGATAACCTCACATTTATCGACATTGTATCGACATGTAAACATTTGGGATGATTTTCACAATTGTAGTCCCCTAGCGTACGGGAAGAAGCTGTTCCCCAACCTGCCAGTCCTGATTTAATGTTTTCGCTGAATGATGGGAAACACAGGAAGTTAAGCACAGGCTTCAGAAATACAGTAAAACCCCTGGCATCCAGCATCTACGGGGATTGGTAGATGCTAGATGAGTGAACTTTCCAGTTGCTTGAGACTGCGTGTTGCTTTGATGGCAAACTAATGGTGAGGCGTGCCGATTTTAAACTTCTGTATTTTTTAACGATGTAGTTTCCTCAATTTTTTTTGCCGGTTGCTTGAATTCCAGACAACAAGGGTTTTTACCGGATTGACAAGAACCAGAACTCCCAACATTATTTGGGCTGCAGAGAAACTGACTGCAGGTTTTACCCTGGAGGAAAGAGGGCTGGAATAATAGCGAGGATATGGGATCAGGATAGAGAAGGGTATATTAATTATGCACAAGCACTGAATAGTACTTTTTCTAAAGCCAAGTGGCAGCCAACTTGTATTCTGCAAGCTCGCCCCATCAACAACGCGATCACTTGATCTCATGACACGGAGGGATAAATATAGGTCAGATGTCCGTGACATCCATCTGTGGCAGCACAAAGGTTCATCCAAAATTATTTCCCTCTTCCAGTGCAGCACTCCCTCAGTAATGCTTTCAGACTGTTACTATAATACCCTATGTGATTCTCCGAAGCAGCCCTTAAACCTGCAACTCTTTAACCCAGTAGTTTTCTTTCTACTCGCATTCCACCTTAAGTAATCCCTGTGCCATAAGTGCTCTGTGATTAGTAAGGGATTACACTGCTCTCGTCCCAATTGTTATTGAAATATTTTGCTTGTGAAAAATTGGCCCATTTCCTTTGGAGTTATGAAATCGTGCACATAATGAGTCAATTAGGGACGATTAAAACAGTGGTTTTCAAACTTTTGCTTTCCATACGGAAGGGATTACTGTAGGTGGTATGTGAGTGGAAAGAAAAAAAGTTTGAAAACCACTGCTCTAACATATCAACTGGGACATGAACGATAGAGCACGAGCACACTGAAGTGTCTGGGATGAGATATACTGTCAGACGTGGGAAAATATAGGAAGGGCATTTTGCAAGAAGCATAAAGATGAGGACTGCTAGGCTGGCAAATAGCTTCATCCCGCAGGATGCGAGATTGATGAACGGTATCCTGTGTCCGTGAAAATCATCCCAAAATATTTATAAACATCAGGGAGGCACGGTGGGCGTAACGGTTAGCGCAACGATCACAGCGCCAGCGATCAGAACCGGGGTTCGAGTCCCGCGCTGCCTATAAGGAGAGTCTGCGTGGATTTTCCCTGGGGCTCCGGTTTCCTCCCACCCTTCAAAATGTACTGGGGGTTGAAGGTCAATTGGGTATGATTGGGCAGCATGGGCTCATGGGCCGAAAGGACCTGTTTCCTAGTCTAAATTTTTTTAATTCTAAATTTAATTTTAAATTAAATCTTTATGTAAACATATGATTATTTTGTGCTATGTATTGTGCGTGTATATATGTGCACAGTGGTCCGGAGAAACGCTGCTCCGTCTGGTTGTGCGCGTACAGTCAGATCACAATAAATTTGAATTGGTGGATCTGGAACCACTCTAGAGAACACACCAGATGTGCATGGCAGATTTCTTGCCCCAAAGGACATTAGTGAAACAGATAGGTTTTCTTTGACAATATGACTGATCCATTACTGTTCTCAAGTCTATCATTTTTTAAAATCCAGATTTATTTAATTGCTTGCACTTAAATTTCCCAGCAGACAACGTGATCAGAGGTCAAGAACTCTGGATGCAGAGAGCTTACCATAACTCTTTCTCTTTACTTTCTTCTTCTTTCTCGTGCACGGTCTGTTTTCTGAACTGGATATCTTCATCTGAAAAGGCAGACAAGCAGGTTATCAGTCGACTGAAATTAACAAATACACCAGAGATTACTTCCTGAAGAGAACATTTCACCCAAGCTCCTGCCTGTCACGGAGTTACACAGCAGAGAAAGAGGCCCTAAAATCCTTCAAATCAAACCTTTTCACTTTTTTTTTGGCTATGCCCCCTTAGGACTCTGCTCAAAGTTTATGGGCCCCCTTCCCTGTGAAGCAGTCAAGCTCAGTTGGTTTCTTCCCTACTTCTCTCTTACTGACTACATAAAAAGCAGTTAAGTATTTTTAATGATTTCGGTCCATAATTCTTCCCGCATTCCCATCGATTCTATCACTGACTCTCGGTAAGAACAATGTAAAGTGACAAAGCAACCCACCCTTTGGGATGTGGGGTGAAACCAATGTAGTCACAGGGAGAACCACCCAGACAGCACTGCATCAAGACTGAACCTTGGTCCCCGGAGCTGTGAACCGGCAGGTGTACTAACTGTGCCAACGTACCCGCTCTTTATGGTAAAATTAAATTTACATTTTCGACGACATTCAACGTTGCAGGCCTTCAGCCCAGATGTTGTGCTGACCTTTGAAACCTTCCCCAACAATCTAGTCCAGGGGTGGGCGACATTTGTTTTTAAAAAACTCACCTTAAGCAATCCCTATTGTATAGGTGTTCTGTGATTAATCAGGGATTACTTAAGGTGGTACATGGGTGGAAAGAAAAAGTTTTAAAACCACTGTTTTAATCGTACCTCATTGACTCATCATGTGCACGGTTTCAGAACTCCTAGGGAAATGGGCCAATGACAATTTTTCACAAGCAAAATATTTCAGTAACAATTGGGTCTAGAGCAGTGGTTCTCAGCCTTCCCTTCCCACTCACATACCAGCTTAAGCAATCCCTTATCAATCACAGAGCATTGATGGCACAGGGATTACTTAAAAGTGGTAAGAAAAAGGTTGCCACCCCTGATCTAGCCCTTCGCTACCTCACACCCATAACCCTCTATTACATCCATGTGCCCGACTAAATCCTTTGAACGTCCATGTTGTACCAGCCTCCTTCACCACCCCCGCTGATGTCTTCCAGGCACCCACCACACTATAGAAAAATAAAACCTCTGACTTCTCTCCTACATTTTCATCCACTCAACTTAAACTGATGGCCTCCGGTATTTACTCTTGTCACTCCAGAAAAAAGGTGCTGGTTGTCCACCTTATCCAAGTCCCTCGTAATCTTATCCACGTTCTTGCGTATCCCTCCAAAAGAGGACTTTGAATCTACACCCTGCTGTGTCCATTGGAACCGAGTTGCAGGTTCAATCCCATTGGCAGGGACACAGAGAAGGGCTCGCGCGTATGACAGCCTAAGATTAAATTACTGCATCAGTGTTTGAAAAACTGGGTCACTTGACCAATGACTGAAATTTAAGTCCCAAGATAGGGAACATAAAGCAGAATAATTAAATAAATCCCAAATATACCCAGGTAAGAGTCGACACTCCTGTGAAAGTCGACCCCCCCCCTTTATTTTTGAGCCAAAAATCTGGTACTTTAGTCTCCCTCTTCAGCCCCGGTCACCCACAGGCCAGAGCTCCCAACACCGTGATCGCGAACTCGCACGTTGGCCCAAGCCAACCCCCATCGGTGTTCTTGATGCCTCACTTTGGCGGCCCACCCATCGGATCTCCTGACGCCTTGATCATGGACTGACCGCTCAGTCCCAGTCAGCCACCCACCTAATGGAACTCCCGATGCCTCTGCCAATACAGGTACTCAGTGCGATCAAAATTTAACACTAAAAAGTGGTCTAGAAAATTTGACTTTTACATGAGTATATATGATATTGGTAATTGTGATAAAGTGACTGGGTTAATGGAGGACACTGTTGGCCCATTGCCTGATTCAGTCTGGCCTCAATGTTGACTCTCAATCTGCCTCTACAGGGCACTCGGCTGAAGGTAAGTTAGGAATGGACAGTAAATGCAGGCTGACCTGGTGCATCCTGCATCCCATCACAGAACAGAAATGTACTCATGGAGACCCTGGGATTGGTATCCAGAACCACGGCACAACTCGGGAAGCCACTGCCTCGACTCCATGGTCAGTCCTGACCTTGTGTTGCTGGGTGTGTGGAGTTTGCACGCTCTCCCTGTGACCATCCTCTGGGTGCTACAGTTTCCTCCCTCAATCCGAATGGTTGGCAGGTTAATTGACCACTGTGAATTCCCCCCCCACCCCCCACCGGTGGTAGAAAGGCAAAGAGGGCTCCTGTGTCGGAGATTTGGATCTGGAGCTCGGGTTGCCAATGGAAGTGAATCCACGAACACTCAGTATCTCTAAAGGGACCCTCTTTTGCTTCTCTTTCTGTAAGGGGCACCGGGCAATAGTAAAGGTGACTCTTTATCTGCCTTACGATAGACAAAGTTGGAGTGTTTCATGTACTGCATGTAACATTTTTATAATGTATTATTACAATACAATATAGGGACCCTTGAACCTGGAGGCATAGAATATAGAACAGTATAGGCCCTTCACCCCTTGATGTTATGCTGACATATATTCCTACCAAAAAAAACCCTCCCTACCTCATTATCCTCTGTTTTTATTTCATCCATGTACCTGTCTAAGAGTCTCTTAAAAGCCCCTAATGTTCTAGCCTTCACCACCGCCCCTGGCAAGGCAATCCAGGCACCTACATCTCCGTGTTAAAAAAAAGTCTCCCCAAAACTTTCCTCCCTTGAGAATAGTTTTTTTAAAAATTAAGATTGGCTGGGTTAGAAGATCAACTTACCGATCTAAATATCGGTCCCAATTCTTATTTTTGTCCAAAATATCGGCATTAGAAGTACAATTTTTAATTGGCTCCACCTCCCTATTTGTTCTCTGGTACCAACCAGTCACTGCTGCCCGTGCACTGAGGTCCACAAATGATGGTTAAGCTGGGTCAGTGGCGCATGTCTCATATCCCACCACAGAGGCAGAAATCTACATTGGACATGCCACCCCAAATCTTTCTCAATACGGTGGATACGGTGCAGAGGAGGTTCACCAGGTTGATTCCAGAGACGAGGAGAAATTGAGTCGTCAGGGACTGTACTTGCTGGAATTTAGAAGAATGAGAGGGGGTCATATAAAAAAATATGAATCGAGGTAGGAGAATTGTTTCCTTTCATAGGGGAGACTAGAACCTGAGGACATCGCCTCAAGAATCAGGACGGAGATTGGGAGGAACTGCTTTTCCCCAGAAGAAGGTGAATCAGTGGAATTTGCTGCCCATTGAAGCAGTGAAGGTGACCTTAGTAAATATATTTAAGACAAGGTTGGATAGATTTTTTACATAGTAGGTGAATTAAGGGATATGGGAAAAAGGCAGGTAGGTGGAATAAAAACATGATGCTGGAGAAATTCAGCAGGTCAAACTGCGAACTTTATGCGGCAGAGATAAAGATACTCAACCAACATTTCAGGCTTGAGCCCTTCATCAAGGTATGGAAAAATGTCGGCAGGCGTCCAAACAAAAATGTAAGGGAGAAAGGTGTGGGGGGAGGAGCACGGTCGCAAAGGCAGGAGGTAATAGGTGGAGAAGGGAGGTAGGGCACAGCAGCAAGCAGGGGGAGGAGGGACGGCTGGGTGAATGGAGATGGGAGGGGGGTGGAGAGAGCTGAGGGATGGGAGGGAGAATGGAGAGTTAGCAGAAACCGGAGAGGTCGATGTTAATGCCAGGTAAATGGAAATGACCTATCAACAGATTAACCATGATCTCATTGAATGGCTCAATGGGCCAGATGGCCACTCCTGCTCCTATTTGTTATGTTCTTATTGACACCCGTTACTTGAAAAATAATTATAATCAACATGCAAATGTGTCCTTACCACAAGAATTCCCTTCTATGTCATCCAGGAGGTTGGCTGTTGAAGCGGCCGTTCCAAGACTGCATTGCCAGGTGGTAAAGGAAAAACGCACCCAAACTGCCAAAGTGTAGGGATTAGTTTTGCATTGGTGCCACCCCCGTCACATCCACTTCAGGTTACCTCACAGCCGACGAATGTGTCCATTGCTGTGGAGGAGGTCCCCTGGCTGCCATCCACGCACAGAAAAATCCCACACACAGCAATGCAACGGTGACCATCTAATCCACGCTTAAGATGATTCAAAAGCAATAGGCTGGAAATTTGAATAAACAACTGAGAAGGCTGAGAACATACAGCAGGACAGGCAGTGCCTGCGGGCAGAAAAGGGGAATTAATGTTCGCTATCCGATTCTACGGTTCCTCGTGCTGTGAGACACGAGCCCATCCTTGTTTCAATTTAATTTTTAATTTAAAATAATTTTTAATTTTGAGATACAGCATGGTAACAGGCCCTTCCAGCCCACGAGCCTGTGCCATCTAAGTACCCCCATGTGACATACAGTCTTTGGAGTGTGAGAAGAAAAATCGTGTACACGGGTAGAACATATAAACTCCTTTCAGACAGCTCCGGATTCAAACCCCGGGTTGGCAGTGGAATTGCATTGTGATAGCCATCACACTGACCAGAGAAAACAGGAGGATGGTGACTTTCTTCCACAATGGGCTATCCCCTTTACCACAGCACCTCCTCCGCCAGCGAGACGGGGGTGGCTGCAACTTACTCGAGGTGGGCTTCCTGTTGCCATGACCTCCTGAAACCACCTCTGACACCGCGAGGGTTCCAATGAAGAGAAAACAGAAGCAGGCAAGGATACGTGTGGTGTTTTAAGGAATGCTTCCGCTTCAACTTCCTCATCTTCGTCTTCTCGGAGAAAGCACGAGCCAGCTCGAATAGCTTCTTCCGTGTGGCTGCAAGCGGGAAACATCGCTCATTGAGCCAAGGCGGATATATTGGAGATCTTCCAATGACTGGCATTTGGCCAAAGAGAGAACCACTCTGGTGCGTGGGAAATATACGACCCAGTGCTTTTTGGGGTATCTGGTGGTCACCAGCATTTATTTTCTCAAGAGGATGGAATTGACCCCAACACTGTAGTCCCATTGGTGATGGGACAATGGCAGAGTGAATGGGTAGGGACTCCCAGGATCTAGGCCCAGCCATGATGGGGCAGAAGCAGACCCTTCCAAGGAAGAATGATGTGCTTCTTGGAATCAGTAATCTGCTCCGGAACCATATCACAAGGTGAACGAAATCTCCCCAGACAAGCAACACATTTGCCTTCTCTTCTGTGGAATCTTTGCCTTGCTATCTCCAGCATCACAAAATGCCCATCATCCACAAAGGATAGAGTTTTACCTGATTTTGTCCTCCCCTTCCATGTGGTCAGGTGAGGGCTCGGGATAGCTGACAGGGATCCACTGCTCACCAGCTACCTCTGGCCGGGGGATGGGATTATCATTCTAGGTGATGACTGATGATTGTAGATGACAGAATACAGTATTGGAGTATCAGAGCCAGGCTGAGGAATGGCTTCTTCCCACAGGCAGTGAGAAGGCTGAACGACCAAAGGATCTGCTCAAACTCACCCTCCGAAACTTTCATATTCATGAAACAATATTGATTTATCTACTTGTATGAAACCTTGTCCTGCATATGTATTGTCTGCATGTAAATATGTTATGTCTGGTCATGTGTCTGTGTGTTTTGTACCAAGGATCAGAGATGACAATATATTTTACTTAACTTAAAATTGGCCTCAAAAACGTTTCATATTGTAGTTTGCCCAAATGGGAGAACTTTGATGGGTTGTGCCATTTTTATCCCTGGTGCACAGGAGATTTGAGGGATGACCTTATAGAGGTAATAATAAGGTGAATAGTTGGTCTTTTTCCACCAGAGTAGGGAACCCAAAACTCAGGGTGGTTTAAAGCAATGGTGGGTATTTGGTATGTGCTATCAGAAGCAGAAGAGGAGGGTACAATTGTGAAGAAACATTTAGACAGTGCTGTGTGTGGAGGAAATGTAGCGTCTCTAACTGTCTGGAATGTGCGTATCGCGGGTGGTCACAAGTCCTTCCTGTCTGAACCTTAGTTGGAAGTCACATCACCTGTTGATCAAGGTTGGACTCCAGCCACCCATTAGTGCACACCTTGCCATTGGATAATTTAGATCACCTAGGGTCATTATTGGCTGGACCCCCAGATAGGAACTGTATAAAACAAGGACGCATAGCATTTTCTTGCTCTCTTTTCACCATCTCTGAGGGATCACCTAGCTTCACCCCAGACCAAGTACCATAGAATAGTGCTGGAGAAATCTTTTGGTAAGGTGGGCACTAGTAAGGGGTTGGGGGCTTCATAGTTAGTGTAGCACAGAGACGTGCACTGAGTCAACGGGTGACGGGTATCATATTGGTTCTTTTGCTTGATTGTATGTAACAGCACAGTGAGTGTGTATGTGTGTGAGTGTGGGGGGGGGGGGGGGTGCCCGCGCAGCAATCTTCCCACGTGCATCTTCTGTAAATAAGGTCATTTATTGTCAGACTGTGTTCAGGGACCTTGCTTTTGAGACCCATCAGATCTATTCCCTCACACAACAGACAAGTTCTTAAATAGGAAAGGGCGAGGAAGTAAGAAAAGGCAGACAAACTGGATGAGTTCGGATGGACAGCCAGATCAGAATGGACGAGATGGGCCAAAGGGCCTGTCCCCCAAGCTATATCAGCTGTTCGATGTACTTCTGGGGAAAGCGTCATCGAAGCTTTCACAAACTTGATTAGAAGCTACAAGGAGCAGAAACAAGGTGGCTGGTTTTAGGTCCCATTTCAAACGTTCACTTTGGATCCAAGCTGTCATTTCACTATCCCTCCACCAAAATGTTGTGCAGACAATCCATATGGTCAGACTTCTCGAGACATCTCTCTAAGAAGATGGTTCTAAGTTCAAATGTCAGAGCACGTGCGTGACATCACATATAACCCTGAGATTCCTTTTCCTGCAGGGCAGGCAGATAGACAATAATGGGGAAATAACCTCACCCCCAGGATTGGGCAACTGGAAATCTCCAGTGCACGGCTCAGTCAATGCACACGCTCAAAGGCAGGATGGATACGCCTCTCAGATCCGAAGGGAATTAGAGGTTATGGGAAGGTGGATTGCATCCATAATCTCAATGGAGGGAGAAGTGTTCAACTTCAAAATCTAACTCAGTGCTTCTCAACCTTCCCTTCCCACCTTAAGTGATCCATTACTAATCACAGAGCAAATGATGGCATAGGGATGACTTAAAGTGGGATGTGAGTGGAAAGAGAAAGGTTGAGAACCACTGGTCTAACTATAGAAATGCAGGAATGAACAACTTTGAAAGGTAATTGAATTACTTGGGGTGGATGCTGAGCTGTCAATATGAGAGAGACATGCTTCTGGCTCCAGAATGTGGGTTAGGGTAGGAGCCACTCACTGTCACATCACACGGTTATTAAGGGCATAGACACCCAGACTGCAGCTAATATGGTAAGTCCTCTTACACACTAGACTGAATTTACGCGGTTAAGTATATGAGAGTATGAGGGGCATCGATAGGGTGGGCAGCCAGCACCCTCTTCCCGGGGCAACAATAACCAACACCAGAGCACATCAGTTTAAGGTGAGTGATGGAAAGGCTAGGGGAAGATGTCAAAGGTTTTTCTTTAGCTGCATGCTGGGAATACATTGCCAAGGGTGGTGGTGGAGGCTGGTATAATAGGGACTCTTTTGCAAGAAAAATAGAGGGTTATGGTTGTGAGGGACAGAAGGATTAAATTGTTGTGGAGTTGGTTTACATTGTGGCTGAAAGGCCTGGACTGTGCTATAACGTTTTATGTTTGATAATTCATCTGTAACTATCCTTCACTAACTGGAGAAATTACCCCACTTTCATGAGGAGAAATCGCTACCCTTTTATGGTCTTCAGAGAAAGCAGAAGGAAGTTTTTACTGTGGTGGGGGGGTGGGGGGTGAATTTGCAATTGGATGGATTTAATCAGCCAATGGCAGGACAGAAAGGAAGGTTATATTGACAGACAAATGTGGTGTCTGTCATCTGGTTGCGCAAGTACAACCCGACAAAACAGCGTTCTCCGGTCCTTGGTGCAAAATACAAAGGTGCATGACCAGACATAACACACATACAGACAAACAATACATATGCAGGACAAATATTCATTCATACAAATAAGCAAATATTGTTTCATGAATACGCGAGTCTCGGAGGGTCTGTGTGAGCAGCTCCTTTGGCCATTCAGCGTTCTCACTGCCCGTGGGAAGAAGTCTGGCATCCGTGGAGCACAAACTCCAAATAATTTGTGATTAAGAGGAAAATAATTCCGGAAAGACTCACATTTTCCCATGTGCTTTAGCCTGTCCCTGAATAAGGCTTCATCAAGTGCTGCACCGCTTGCTTCAGCAACCCCAGACTCAGCTGTAAGGAGCAGAGGGAAAGGGTTAACACTTGCTTCCAAACCCTTCCTTTTCACATCACTTTGGCTCCTTGTCAGCAGTGTTCAGTCAAGCACAGACCCAACACACAACTCACCGGAGAACAGCCAAATAAGATGCAGACCTGTCAGCACACCCAACCTTAAATTATTTCTAAATGACCTGTCCAGACAGCAATTAAAATTTTATTTCTTTATATCAACTCGCAGTTGAACATGAAGTAAATTTAAGCCAGGTTTAGAAGGACGCTCTTATTTCACCTGCCTTCTGGAACTTTAATGATTTTTAAAAAAATAAAAAGCAAATCATGTGTTTTGGGTTTATTTGGAATTAAATTTGACCAATTTGTTCTCGTGTGTTAATGACCACATGATGCATGTTAAGGATGTTGGCCGAGGGGTAAACTTTGGCCAGAATCTGCTTCTTCAAAATTATCCCTTGGAATCGTTTAGATCCACTTGAGGGCAGGAGGTTTTTCCAGCATCTGAGAGCCCCTGACAGTGGAGTTCTCCCCCCACCACCACCCACCCACCCCAGATTTCAGATTTATTTTCAGAGAACATAAATGGTGTCTTAAAAAAGCAGCCTCTATCCTCAAGGACCCCCATTACCTAAGCCATACCCTCTTCATTCTGCTACCATCGGGGAAAAGGTACAGGAGCCTAAAGACGAGCACTCAGCGGCACAAGGACAGCTTCTTCCCCACTGCCATCAGATTCCAGAATGAACCAAAGACACTGCCTTACTTTTCATCCATTATCTTTTTTTACTTATAGTAATGTCGTAAGAGTGTTATAAGAATGTTTGCACCATGACGCTGCCGCAAAACACTGAATTTCGTTACTTGCTCATGACAATAAACTCTGATTCTGATACAAACCCGAGATCCTTTTTCCTGTGGGCAAGGCAGAATTACTACGTATTGGCAGTGCAAAAGAAAACTGCCTCAGCGTATACCTTTAAACAAAGAAATGTAAACAAACTAACTGTGCAATACAGAGAGAGAGGAAAAAAACGCAATAAAGTGCGAAAATGAGTTCCCGATTGAATTTGTCCTTAAGGAGTCTGATGGTGATGGGGCAGCAGCTGTCTCTGAACCTGGTGGTGCAAGTCTTGTGGCACTGATATCTCTTTCCTGATGGCAGCAGCGAGAACAGTGTGTGCTGGGTGATGTGGATCCTTGATGATTGCTGCTGCTCTCTGACGGCAGCGTTCCCTGTAGATGTTCTCGACGGTGGGGAGGGCATTACCCATGACGTTCTGGACTGTGTCCACTACCTTTTGCAGGGCTTTATGCTAAGGGTCGGCCCTCGATACTGCACAGGAACATCCCATGCTCCAATCTCTGCAATGGGAACCATCCAACAACCTTCTGACTTAAAAGAGTGTGGCCCACTGGGGCACTGAGCAGTGAGGTGATTCTGAAATGGGATCAGTGAGGACTTCTTTTTCTCCTGAAGGCACATCGGTGAGCCTGGACTGCTGAAAGGTTGAAACACGGAAGTCTGCAGACACAGCGATTGTAGTAAAAACACAGAAATACTGGAAGAACTCAGCCAGTTTCGGGCCTGAGCTCTTCAGCGAGATACAAGCAAAGAGCAGGCAGGTGTCTGAATTAAAGACTGGGGAGAGAAAGGGGGAAGAGTCCAGACCAACAAGCGTTAATTGGGGATGACAAGAGGAAAGATGAGAATTGATTTTGGCTCTGTGAAAGGAAAAGTCGGGGAGGGGGAGAAGAGAGATAGAGAAAGAAAGGAGACAGGGAAGAAGATGAGGGGGGGGGGTGAATTTTAACAGAAACCGTGGTGTATATCTTTACCTTTTATGGATGCTGTGAGACCAGCCAAGTTCCTCCAGCATTTCTACTGGCTCATTCTTGGATGAACTTAAGTGAGAATCAACGTGGAGCCCAATCTTCCAATTACTGACATCACTGGCTGTTTATTCAGCTAGGTAGTATCCTATTCCCTATTCCTGCCTTCTTTCCTCCAGTTCCCCACCCCTTACCCTTCCTTTTCCAATCAGGGAGTTACCCTTCTATGGCCTCATTCACAGAGCCAACCCTCCTCCCCCTGCTCACTGGTGTGCTCTCCCTCCCTCATCCATCTCTTACCTCCTGCCTTTGGGGCCATGCTCCTCCCCCTGCCTCTCTCCATTTTGTTCAACCATTTTGTTCGAGCACCTGCCTACATTTAGCCCATATAAAGTACACTGCTTGACCAGCTGAGTTTCTCCAGCACCCTGTTTTCATTTCGCCCCATGGTATCTGCAGCCCTTTCGTGTTTTACCCTCTTCCTAAGAGTTCAGCTGTGCATGGCTCCAATGCTGGGTACCACTCAACCATAGTCAATCACCTGTGTAAAGGGTCCATCTGAGCCCAGATTTGCCTTGTGAACAGCCAGTAGTGCCAGCACCAAGCATTGCATAATTTATCAAAGAGCAAAGGCTGAAAAATTATTAGGAGCTGAACAGATCTCATTAAAAGTAGGCCGCATTAAATCATTTATGGGTCACAATGGCAAATAATCTGGCTCATAAGTTGAAGGAATTGATGTTGGAATTACCTTGAACTGCTGGAGGCAAACTAACGTCGTCGCTGGGCAAAGATTCCTGCGCACTGGCCGACTTCGATTTCTTCGATTCATACTTGAGCCGATCTGAAGGAAGAAGACAGAGTCACAACCTACAATGAACCCCCCAAAAGTGACTCAAAGCATTTGGCATTTTTCTGTTCATTCCTGACATCTCAGGCATTTACTGGTCTTCCCGATTGGACCTGGACTGATCATCTCATTTGCCTGCCACAGGCACAGTCAGAGCAATGTGTTATGGAGCCGGCGACACGGGTTCGAATCTAGTGCTGTTTGTAAGGAGCTTGTACGTTCTCCCCGTGTCTGCGTGGGTTTCCTCTGGGGGCTCCGGTTGCCCCTCACCGTTCAAAATAAACCAGGGGTTGTTGGTCAATTGGGTGTAATTGGATGGCACAGGCCAGTGGGCTGTTACCTTGCTGAATGTCTACATTTTAAAAATTAAAATTTCTAAATTCAACCACATTTTTGAAAGACTGGTGTGATCCAGACTGTGCAATGTCAGCTGGTTTCCTTCCAGACAAGATGACTATGAATCGCACATGTTTTAAACAACACTGAAACTCTATGGTCACATTTATTTACACTCACTTCAGAACTCTGGAGTGGTTTTAAAATTCTCAGCTGCTACAATTTTTTTGCCAGGTGGGAAAAGGTTAAAATGACATCCCCCTCCCTCTCCCCTCCCCATCTCCATGGTATTTGGGTTGCCTTTTCGTGTCCAAATGAGTGACCAGAATGGACATGGCTTCAGGCTGCATGGTGAACCACTGTGGTCCGACTGGTGGAGGACAACTTGATGGGCAAGCTCCTGGAAAATTTCTACAGATGTGCAAAAATCTGGAAAGTGTGTTGACCGACTGCATCATGGTCTAGTATGGGGTCACCAATACCCCTAAGCGTAAAGCCCTGCAAAAGGTAGTGGACGCAGCCCAAGACATCGCGGGCAAAACCCTTGCCACCAGCGAGAACATCTACGGGGAACGCTGCTGTCGGAGAGCAGCAGCAAGCATCAAGGACCCACACCACCCAGCACATACTCTGTTCTCGATGGCACCATCAGGAAAGAGGTGTAGGTGCCACAAGACTCGCACCACCAGGTTCAGACTCCTCAACAACAAAATCAATCAGGGACTAATTTAAGGACACTTAATTTTGCAATTTATTGATTTGTTTTTTCTCTCTGAATTACACAGTTTATTTATTTACATTTGTATGTTGAGTCAGGTTTTTTTTTTGCATTACCAATATGTGATAATTCTGCGTTGCCCGTAAGAAAAAGAATCTCAGGGCTGAACGTGATCCCATGGATGTTTTCTGACAATAAATCTGAATCCTCCATTTTCCTCGCTGCTGCCAAAAATTAACCTGGAGTCCAGTTTAAGTCATTTCCCAATTGGAGCTTCGCGTACCAAGTTACTTTTTAACCTCGACCTGGGGATGTGGTCACTGCTGGCAATGCCAACTTTGATGGGCTGTATTGAGCCACCCTTGAGGTGATGGTGGTGATATGCCACCTTGAACCACAGCATCCTTCTGGTAGACATGTAAAGAGTGCATAAATCAAAGCTGGAAGCAAAATAACATCAAACGGATCCCACTGACCCAAGGGAAGCCCTTCAATCGAGGGATCTTGCACCAGATCGGCCATGGGAGAACAAAGGGAATGGAAGTTTTGCAAAGCCTCCCTGGGTTTGGCCTACCTTTTTCTAGTGCCAGCAAGAACTCGCGGTTCCTCTGTAGTTCCTTCATGAATTCTTCATTCTGCAGGAAGAGTGCAATGCGCTCATCCTCCAGATACTGTTTCATCTTCCGCTCCTGATCAGCTGAACTTCGTGACTCCTGACTGGTCCCCGTCTTGGCCTTCTGTGAATTCTGCAGGGAAGGAGCAGATTTTATGATGAACACCAGAGGGATCATTTCCTTGACCAGCACTGACCACAAGTTGATTGGTTTTGGGAGCAGATGTTGTGGTCCGGAATAACAGATGGGAGCATTGGATGGACTCGGGACATTCCAGGCAACTTCATGTTGCTGGTGTCCAATGGACATTCCCACGGCAACAGTTGCAACAATGACTGGCAGAACTAGCCATCGGCATGGTGCATTGTGAAGTTCAACACTACCTATCAATGCTGAACATCCACACATCCCAGACCAGACCATGTATGGCCAATAACATCTCCCTTCTTAACCCCTCCAACCATCAAAATTCATGACCATTTAAACTTGGAATGAGGAGGATGTGGGGCTACAAAAATGCGACATGAAAAGGGTGCGGAGTTCAAGTAGTTGCTTCCCTGTGGTTTGGGCCACATATTTGTCAGCTATCACGTGTAACTGTTATTTTGAGTTGATTCGGTTAGAGCAATGTTTCGGGCCAGAGTCCTTCTAATGGATGCTGTGAGACCTGCTGAGTTTCTCCAGCATGTTTGTGCATTTCACTCCACTTCAGCATCTGCAGACTTTCTCGTTTAACCCTGTACTATTCAGGGACTGGGTCGGAGCTCTGGGGCCAAACCAAGGGTCAAAGACCCGAAATTTTGATGGCTTCTTCGCCTATAGATGCTGCTTGACATGCTGAGTTTCTCCAGCAAATCCAAGATCACCCGCTTGCCTGTGGAGTACGGATCGGTTGCCCCGTTACCCTCTGCGACCATCCCTTTCAGTGTAGTATCTGGGCTTTGAGTCCCTAACCTCAGAAAGGAAATCCAGCTCACCTTCACTACATCCAGTTGCTGGGGTAAAATTCGCAGGAAGTCGTCAGGAAGATTACCCAGTAACGGAGGGTTCCAGTTCCGATACCGTCTCTGTGACTGGCTCCCACTAGAATCCTGGATGTCAAGTCTGCAAGCAAAATAGAGCCTAGAATTCAATGCACAATCAGCTGAGATGTGCACAGCAGGTTTTATTTTATTGTTCACCAGTTTGTCCACGGCTGCTAATGTTACTATTAACTGTAATGAGGGAGGCAGGCAATTAAGGGTTAACCATATTGGTGGCTCCAGGGTCACACGTAGGACAGAACAGATAAAATAGCTTTTGTTCCCTGGAGGAAATATGTGGGATTATATTTATTTTCTTTATGGTAGTTTCATGATGGCTATTACTAATGTTAGCTTTTTAAAAAAAAAACTGATTTATTTTAATACATGAATTTAAATTCTTCAGCTGCTTTGATTGGATTTGAACTCGTTCAACTCGATCAACTGCCCAGGCTCCAGGACACTAACATGGTTACTTAACCAGCTGTCCTACTGTGGAGTCATACTGAATGGAAACAGGCCATTTGGCCCAAATTATCCATGATGCCCATGTTGTCTATTTGAGCTGGCCCTGTGTGCCTGCATTATTGGCCCATATCCCTCCAAATCTGCCTATCTGGCTACACCAGGAAAGGAGGCAGAGGGAACTGGCAAGAATATTTTGCAAGTCCGAATCTTTGATGGCCCGATGGTTTTAAGTCACGCACTCCATCTCTGGTGGCAATGCTTGGGTAGGATGGTCTGCTCCGTGCCATTTTGGCCCCACACAAACCTCCTTCCGCCCCTCAATGGACCAGTACATCCTAGGCGCAAAACATCCTCAACCTGCTTCGAACATGAGCCCCCAGTGAGTGCCAGCCCTGATCGTGCAGACTTTATTTCAAATTTCACAGAAAGAAGTGACACACATGGAGCAGCACGCGGATCCGAGGCGGGTGGTAGAATATTGCACAAGGACATCAGCAACAAGGGCTGTTGAAGTACGCTGACGGATTGGAGTTCATCGGACACTGGATGTAATCTGGTCCCCAATTTAAAATCATTCATTCTTGCCTTTGATTCTACATAATATTTCATTGCACAGTTAAACAGCAAAAAACTAAGGCAATTTAAGAGTAGAGTTCAGGAGTTCCTCTTTCTCAACAGTGGAAAAGTTGGATGAACTTCACCACTGACACAAAAATGCGTGCTGTTATTAACAGGGATTTTATAACTTGCAATAATCTGACCAAGATGTGGCAAAAATAAGAGTGATTTGTACCATATGCACTCATGTAAAAATCGAATTTTGTGGACTTTATGTTAAATTTAAGGGCTCGACTATGACATGGGTAACACTTCTGAGGGGCTGAAATTCACACTAGAATCCAAAATACCCTATCAGTAGCAGAAGTCCAAATAATCTTGAAACAAATAAAGAACAGGAACACAATGAATCAAAGTAATTATAGGGTCTGGGTGTCCTACAAAGGGGGAGGTTGAGGCCGCGGTAAGTATCTCCGTTGTTGGAGGCATACGGAGCTCCGGACCGTGCGCGGCTGGGAAATAGGTGTTTGAAGTGTCAGGGGGTCCAATGAGCAGGTAGCCGGGGTGAGAGCCCGCGTGCGTTCAAGGTGTCGGACAGGAGGGCAGTGGGGGCCGGAGGCAAGAGTCTGCGTTCAAGGCTTCAGGGGCTCCGATGGGAGGGTGGCCGGGGCTAAGGTGCAAGCCCACATTAGAGGAGTCGGGAGCTCTGACCTGCGGGCAACCAAGTCCAAGGTGAGAGTCGAGGGTTAATTTTTACTCGAGATAAATGGAGGATTCCAGAACGTTATGGCAAAAAATATACTTTTACATGAGTACATCCAGTAAATGGACACCAAGAGCAGAAGAAAGAGCTTTTAAAGCAAGAAATAGTTGCCATATATGTCAGTGTACAAGACGGAATTTGAACCTTATGAAGGTCACCCCAAAATCATGGGTTGTCTTATCCACCAACTATAAAATCTGAATTGCATATCCTGTAGTTTAGCATCCCCCCATGGCAATGGAGAACAACATAAAACACTCGCACAACTCCTATGGTCCTAACACTAAATATTTTTTTCCTGAAAATTACATTTGCGAAGCTGAAGTAATAGTAATGATTTTTTAAAATGATAAAATTGTATTTAAATTTTAAATTTAAACATTCAGTATGGTAACAGGCCCTGTCAGCTCACGAGCCTCCAATTACACCCAATTGACCTACAACCCTCCGCACAATTTGAATGGTGGGAGGAAATCAGAGCACCTGGAGGAAACCACTCAGACACAGGGAAGACGTAACTACAGTGCGGGATTCGAACCCCAGTCCCGATCGCTGGCAATGTAACAGTATTACAAACCTGTCTAACAAACCAGAAAATAACTGCACAGCAAACTAAGCTAACAGTCGCCCTTTGCAACAGCCATTGAACGGGAAACAATCAGCCAGGGTCCCAGGATGCGTTCTGTTTACACTCCCTCGTCTGGCCAATCTCGCAGTGACCAGTTACCGGTTCGGTTAAACTTTTAACCGATACTGTTAAATGCTTAACGACAGGATTTCTTGGAAAGGCTCAAATTTTCACTCCGTCAATAAATGGCAGCATGAAGTGCCAGACTTGGGGGAGCCTCATACAGCAAAACCTACATTTTAAGTAGAAATTCTGAGGGTCCACTCATACAACCACCCGGCTTATACGCGGACATAGACAGTACTTACAGAGCAACCACTGACCCACGTGTGACCGTGTGAGAGAGAAAAGCACTGACCCACACTGGGCACAGAGATCCACCCCCCCCCCCCCCCACAGCCTGCTCAGGCGAGAGGAGGGTGGCTGAGCTTACCGTCGAGGGGGCAGAGGAGGGATGTACTGATACTGCCGGTCAAACACGTGCATGTCATAGGCAGGAGGGGAATACACAGGGGGAGCTTCTTCATCAGAACTGTCTGGCTCCAGTGTCCTCTCCAGGATCTGAACAGAGAGAGGTGGGGAGGAAAGAGGGAGAGAAAATTAGAGGTTAAAATTGAGGAATTTAATGGACTAGAGGCCTTTCTGCCAGATTTAAAGCACTGGACTATAAACTGTGACCAGTCACGATTGACAGGAGCGTTCGTCAGGTGAAGGGACAGGTAAGTTTATCCTCCATTTGGTGGATCATCAGTCCCACCACTCTGCAATACTACCTCTCCCATTATGCCATCTCTCAATCAGGGATATCCAGACCCTTGACTTTGAGTCACGTTATCCATACAAAGAAGTCAGTTTTATCATTCAATACGAACACAGCACATTGGTAACACACCCCACCCTCGACCTTACAACCTTGATGCACAACATAAACCTCGAGGTCCTGATTATTCAACTCCTGCAGCCTGTTGGGGCAGGATGGCCCAGATTCCCACCTCCTGCTGCGTAGAAAAATCATTTCTGACTTCAATCGTGAGAGGCAATTTTGGACGGTTAGTGCGGTGGTGGGCGCCATACGATTACAGCAACTCATGTTTGAACCTGACACTGTCTGTAAGGGACTTATACGCTCCACAACAACCTGCGTGGATTTCCTCCGGGATTTCTGGTTCCATCCAAAACATAGGGGGTTAGGAGGTTAACAAGGTAAAATTGAGCAGCGTGGGTTTCATGGACTGGAAAGGCCTTCTACCAGGTTGTATCGTTAAAAAATTAGATCATCCTTCTCTGTGTATTTTTCTTTCTCCTTGTATACTGTATCCCTCTAAATCCCTAATGATATTCAGCACCTCCATTTGATCATTTCTACTGTTCTAATTTTAAAATAGATGCAATGCAGATTTATAACTTTCCTCATTATCTGCCGTACTCTCCTCCCTTCCAAGGCAATCCTGATCTTGTACCTCGATCATGGGTCGGAGAGACGGTGCAATTAAACACTAATATTCACCTACTCAGCGAAAGCATAATTTACTCCTGTGTATTGCTCCAGTGGCCCCGGAACAATATTCAATCCCTTCTTGGAAATATCCCCATTTATTTTCTTGAATGGCCTTGTGCTTCCCCAAGGTCAAATGTAGCAAGTTACTACAGTTTGCCCTTCAATTTATCAACAGCTCTCAGTAATTTCCATCTCAGGTCGACAAAACTCACTGCGGTTTCCAACTTGGCATCCGTCATTACCAAAACCTTCACCCCTTATTTTAGAAGCTAATTACAGTAAAACCCTTGGTAGAATCCGGACAAGGATATTTTCTGGTTGTTTGAGACTCACTCTTACGATGCCTAACTAATACATCTGCATTAAGAATAAACAGTTTAAATACTACACTGTACTTGCATTGAACAAACTTCACTTGCATGAACTTATGAACTTTAAAGCATTTTACTTTATTTTCAGTCACATTCTTTGAAAGTATCTTCAGTTCCTCCCCTTCCACAGAGCTGTCTGAAAGATGAACAATAACATTATAATTAACTCGCCCCAACACCCAGTTTACAGATAAAGCCTCTGACTGAGGTGACTCTTCTAAGCAAGAATATGGAGACACTTTACGAGAGTCACCTTGTACAGTCTATAGATTGCTCAGTGCAATGGAAACAAAGGGTGCTTTCTTTTCCATACACCAGAGATGTGTGACATGATTAGAAACACAATGTCTTTAAATGCCAATTGAAGACATCTAAGTGGGGCGCTACCTCAAGAAGGCAGTCAACAGCATCAAGGACCCCCATCACACTTCTCACGGCTCCCTTCAGGCAGAAGGTACTGAAGCCTGAAGTTCAGCACCTCAAGATTCAAGAACTGTTTCTTCCCCAATAGCTGTCAGGCTTCCGAACCTCTCCACACTCCCCTGGCCATAAGCTACTTCAGGACCAGCAAAGAATCTGTCTGCGCTATTGAAAGGTTACATTTATTCTCAACTAACTGCAAATGTGAAGGTATCCATCTTTTTATCTGTCAAGAGTGTGGTAATGCACTATTATTACATACCAGTGTGGGTGCAGCAGGAATGAATTTCGATGCATCTGTACATTATGCTTACGTATATGACAATAAGCTCTTACACTCATAAAAGGGGAGAGTACACATTATAAAAAGAACAGTGCAATTAGATTTCAGCTTTATTGACAGAGTACATACATGACATCACATACAACCCTGAGATTCCCTTTTCCTGCAGGTGCGGCAGAATTACCACTAATTGGTAGTGCAAAAAATAAACAGTACACAGCGCAAACATGGAAACAGAATACAAATGTAAACAAACTGACTCTGCAATACAGAGAGAACAAAAAGAAAATCAATAAAACGCGCAAGTAAGTCCTTAAACAAGTCCCTGATTAAGTTTGTCATTGAGGGGTCTGGTGGTGGAAGCTGTCCCTGAACCTGGAAGAGCGAGTCTTGTAGCACCTCTACCTCTTTCCTGATGGCAGCAGCGAGAACAGAGCAGATCCTGGGTGGTGAAGGTCTTTGATGATCGCTGCTGCTCTCCGACGGCAGGGTTCCCTACAGACATACTCAGTGAGGCGGAGGGTTTTGCCTGAGACGCCCTGGGCTGTGTCCACTACCATTTGGATGGGTTCACGCGCAGGGGTATTGGTGTCCCCATACCAGACCATGATGCAGCCGGTCAACACACTTTCCACCACACTTCTGTCAGAATTTGCCAGGGTTTCTGATGTCACATCAAACCTCCGCAAACATAGCATATCAACAAAATATAATAATGCCCGGTGTCGTTTGTAAATGTGGATACATTCTCTGGGTTCCTTTGCACAAGTAAATTTAGCGATAAGGTCTGGCTCCAAAACAGATCCCTGGGCCAGAGCACTTTAATGAAAAATGGCGGCACGTTGCAGCTGCTGGTAGCAACAGTCCTGCTGTTGGTGATCGGAGACACAGGATGTGGTGAAAGGCATTTGTATAGATGTATGGACTGGCCAGCCTGAACCTACCTGACCCCTCCCTTGGCTCTTCCCCGGATTTCCCAATAAAGACTGGCATGCACCGGACATCCCCCCTCATGCTCCTGTACCTGGAACCTGGCCAAATGGTGTATCAGTAATGTGACTTTTGGTAATTAAAGCCATTTAATCACTCCATCATGTCGACGTGCTGATTGTGTGCACCTCACTGCACTTCTTCGAAGGGCTCAACCACTTGATCCTCATGCCAGTAGGCTCCATACAGGCGCTAAATGGTCTGTTAGAGGAGCCAGTGGTGTTTGTAAACCTGCAACCTCGGGGTCTTGGCCCAAGATTGTGGTGCCTGTGTTCAGCACTGAGGAGGGGAGGTGGGTGGGGAGGTGGGTGGGGAGGGGTTAGGCAGTGACCCCGGCAGTGGACCAGCAAGAAGTTCAGCGGCTGAGGAACCCACAAAGTCTGCTGGCAACTTGTGGTCAGGGGTCCTGCCCGCGCCACTAGAGACCAGCTCAAGGGAACCAGGTAACAGAGCTGGGGATTCTGAGGGTGCTGAGGGCAAGAAGGGGGCTCAGCAGGGCCTGGGGCACTGAAGGCTTCCCGATTGTTTCGGAGCTTAGGTGGCCGACGAGTTGAACAGGAGTCTGTGTAGCTTCAGAGGCCGCGGGAGCGCTGGAGGGGAATCCATGGCCCCTCAGTGACTCTGAAGGGACTCACTTTTGCTTCTCTTTCTGAAAGGTCACCGGGTTAAGGTTTTCCTTAAGGCAGGCCGAAGGTAATTTTGTGTACTATTATATGCTCTGTCAATAAAGCGATCTTATTGGAAACCACCAGAGGACATTTCAGATTCCCAGTGAATCGCCAACCCAAATGACAAAGCTACCACTTATTTGACAATGCACAGAAGTCCTGGAGAAACTCAGGTGGACATGCAGTGTATAAAGGAAGGGTAACCAGCATTTCAGGCTGGGGTCCTTCACCGATTTATAAGGAGCTGCTCCTCCTATTTGCAGGTGACCTTGGTTTGGCAGTGCACAAGGGATGGGCATTGAATAGATCATGTTTTGTGGTAAGCAGACACTCTTACAATCCTGTAGAATTTCCAAGTTCCTTTTAGCAGCAGACAGATTCCAAATTAAGTGCGATCTTTTTTTCATTTAATGTGATTTCCCAGTTTCTCTTCCTCTTCCCCTCTTTCGGAGCCAAGTTAGTATTTGGCAGAACTACAGTGTGATCTCCTATTCCTTTGATCAACTGTCATGCATGTGTATATTGCTGCTATCAAAACACTCAGAGCTGCAGAGAAAAGTGTCTCATCTTTTTGACCATTAATGGGTGTTACGGACCCAGAGGACCCCAAAACCAAGCAGCAATAGATATTCACCAAGACAAATGGTTACTTAAACAAAAGTTGCTTTTAATTATCCTTAAACATAAAAACAGGATCACAGTCCAATCTCACTTCTCATTCCTCCAAGTTCACTGGTTGCAGGCAATTCTTATACTGTGCACAGAACATTTATGAATTTCACCAGGCTTTGGTGTTTGAAAGGTAAATGGTTATCATTCGGGAAGGTTCTTGTCAGTTTTCAGAGAGAGATTTGTTGTTCCTGGACACAAACTGATCCCTTTTAATCAGCCAAGTCAGTGCCTTGCCAAAGCAACTTGCCCTATCAGGGATCTCCAGATGATAACCTCTTTCTTTCAGGTCACTACAGAGTTCCTTTTTGCTTCTCTTATTTCAAGTGAAACATTAGGCAGCCAGTCCTCTCCTCTTGTATAAACCACAAGGACTTTGACCAGGCTGAACTAAGCAGTCACAACTCATCTTCCAAATGGGGGGTTTTCCACAAGCTTGTCAGCTTGTCCTGTTCCAGTCCCAACTGCTGCTGCTGAACTGTAAAACTGCAGAACTGCTCTCTCTCTCTCTCTGAGAGAAAAACTACTCCCTCTGCTTGCAAAACCATATGACCTTCTTAGAACAGCAAGCTGCACTCCAGACAGCCTGCGGCTCTGAACTACTCCTCCAATCTCTTTCATCTGTTGCTTTTCAAAACAACAATCTATTAATGGTCACTTGGGTTCTCCCCAAAATTTTTGCAAAGGGCCCCAGGAGCCGCCTTGTTTGGCTTGAGCAGAGCTCCATTATTTTAAATGAGATCTGTTTTGAAATGTTTGTATGTGACCTACACTAAAAAACCTGCCCCAATTTAACTCCCAAAAACATATCGACATACAATACAAACACAACATAATCTGTCACATGGGAAGTACAACAGGGCACACATGAAGACCACACCGAAACCAGCAAAAGATGGGGCAGAGGAAGGAGCACATTCTCACAGGCAGGAGGTAATAGGAGGATGAGGAAGGGAGGGCCCACCAGCAAGTGCGCGGGGTGGGGGGCAGGAAGGGTCTGTTAATAGAGAGGGAAGGGGGTGGAGGAAAGAAGGACAGGGAAGAGAGGGAGAATGGGGAGCAAGCGAGCAGAAACCGGAGAAGTCGATGTTCACTGTTAGTGTTGCTCCTCCAATTGATGGCTGGACTTGATTTGGCAGTACATGAGGCCATAGGCAGACATGTCAACACAGGAGAGGGGCACAGCATTGAAGGGCCACTTGGGAAATCACAGTCACTGATACGAACAGTGAAACAATCTCCCAGTCTGCGTCAGACCAAGAGAAAAAAATGAGAGTGGGTAGAGATAGGTGGGGGCTGCCAAACCTTTATCCAATTCCACAATCAATACTTCCTTCTTATTTTAGAGTGGGAACTTAGATTTGTTAATCTGAGGCCATGGTACTTTCTTGGCAAATGGATGCTTTCTGATATCCTTTAAATGCAGCTTGCATGATGGAAATTCGGCTACATTCTCTACTGTGGAGCTTTCTTTTTATATTATTTTTTATTTTTTAACACTGTCAACCATATCAACCAAAATATGTACAAATGTTTCTCATTAAATTTACACGGTGGCATTTTCTCCCTTTTATCCCCCTTACCCACCCCCCTCCAAAACCCATAAATACTCAACATATACAATAAAACCATAAAACAATATCTTCACACAAAGGAAAATAAACAAAAAAATGTGTCATCTATTTATTACACACTAAATCTAGTCATTTCTTATCATTCTCATTTTAGGGGATGGAGGTCGTAGGCAAGCTCTCTCTGTTATGTTCCATGTATGGTTCCCAAATTTGTTCAAACAATGTGACTTTATTTTTTAAATTATATGTTATTTTTTTCCAATGGAATACATTTATTCATTTCCATGTACCATTGCAGTATTCTCATGCTCTCTTCCATTTTCCATGTTGACATTATACATTTTGTTGCTACTGCTAAGGCTATCATAATGAATTTTTTTTGCGCTTTATCCAATTTGTGGCCTAATTCTTTACTTCTTATGTTACTTAAAAGAAAGATTTCTAGTTTTTTTGGTATGTTATTTTTTGTGATTTTATTTATATCTGATTTAGTTCTTCCCAAAACATATTCACTTTTGTTCATGCCCAAATTGCAAGTCATGTTGTTCCCATTTCCTTCTTACAGGTAAAACATCTATCTGATAATGTTGAATCCCATTCTTTTAATTTTTGAGGAGTGATATATACCCCGTGTAACCAATTATACTGTATCATGCGTAACCTTGTGTTTATTGTATTCTTCATAGTTCCAGAACATAACTTTTCCCAGACTTCATTTTTTATCTTTATGTTTAGATCCTTTTCCCACTTCTGCTTAGGTTTAGAGTTTATTTCATTTTCCTTATCTTGCAGCTTAATGTACATGTTGGTTATAAATCTTTTAATTATCATTGTGTCTGTAATCACATATTCAAAGCTGCTTCCTTCAGGTAATCTCAAGCTGTTTCCCAATTTATCCTTTAAATACGTTTTCAGTTGATGATATGCAAACATTGTACCATGAGTTATTCCATATTTGTACTTCAACTGTTCAAATGTTAATAAATTATTTCCCAAAAAACAATTTTCTATTCTTTTGATCCTTTTCTCTCCCATTCTCCAAGGGATTATTGGATTTTGCGTCAATAATAATTTTAGTATTTGGTAATTCGTTTTTTTTCTTTATATGTGGATCTTCTTCCACGTATTAAGTAAATGATGCAATACTGGTGAGTTTTTATATGGCACCAGCTTTTCATCCCATTTATAAATATATGTTCCAGTACCTTCTCCCCTATTTTATCTAGTTCTATCTTAGTCCAGTCTGGTTTTTCCCTTGTCTGGTAAAAATCTGATAAAAACCTTAATTGTGCGGCTTTATAATAATTTCTAAAGTTTGGTAACTGAAAACCACCTTGATTATACCTCTCTGTTAATTTATCTAACACTACCCTTGGTTTCCTCCCTTTCCACAAGAATTTCCTTATTATTCTCTTTAGTTCATTAAATAATTTCTCTGTTAAGGGAATTGATAATGTTTGAAATAAGTATTGTATCCTTGGGAACACGTTCATTTTAATGCAATTTACCCTCCCTATCAATGTTAGCGGTAATTCTTTCCAATGTTCTAAGTCTTCCTGCAATTTCTTTATTAGTGGCTGATAATTTAGTTTGTACAAGTGGCTTAAGTTATTATCTAACCTAATACCTAGGTATCGGATTGCTTGTGTTTGCCATTTAAATGGTGATTTTTTAAAAATTCTGTATAATCCGCATTACCCATTGGCATCACTTCACTTTTATTTGCGTTGATCTTGTACCCCAATATTTCTCCATATTCCTTCAATTTCTTATGTAATTCTTTTATTGATATCTCTGGTTCTGTTAGGTATACTATGATGTCATCTGCAAATAAGCTGAATTGGACATTCCTGTCTAGTTGACCTACTCGGTTTCAATTTATCCAATACATATCCATTTACTGCTACCTTCGCCAACGGTCCATTATACAATGGTTTAATCCAAATTATATATTTTTCTGGAAGATTGAACTTTTGTAATACTTCAAATAAGTAATTCCACTCTACTCTGTCAAAGGCTTTTTCTGCGTCTAGAGCCACAGCCACTGTTGGTTTTTTATTTCCTTGAACTGCATGAATTAGATTAATAAGTTTACAGACATTATTCGCTGTTCATCTTTTCTTAATAAATCCAGTTTGATCTTGTTTTACTATTTTAGGTACACAATCGGCCAATCTGTTTGCTAATAATTTCGCTATTATATAATTTGAGTTAAGTAGAGATATTGGTCTATATGATGCTGGTGTTAATGGATCCTTCCCCAACTTTGGTATTATTGTAATTATTGCTGTCTTACATGAATCTGGCAAGTTTTGTGTTTCTTCTATCTGGTTCATTACTTCCAGGAGAGGAGGAATTAATAACTCTTTAAATGTTTTATAAAATTCTATTGGAAATTCATCTTCTCCTGATGTTTTATTGTTCGGCAGCTTCTTTAATATATCCTGTACTTCCTCTATTTCAAATGGTTTAATTAGTTTGTTTTGTTCCTCTTGCAATTTCGGCAGTTCAATTTTAGCTAAAAATTCCTCTATTTTATCATCTTTCCCCTCGTTCTCAGTTTGATACAATTGTTCATAAAATTCCTTAAAGTTTTCATTAATCTCTGTTGGGTTATATGTAATTTGTTTGTCCTTTTTCCTTGATGCCAATACAGTTCTTTTAGCTGGTTCTGTTTTAAGTTGCCAGACTAATATTTTATGTGTTTTTTCTCCCAGTTCATAATACTTTTGCTTTGTTTTCATTATGTTCTTCTCCACCTTGTACATTTGTAATGTTTCGTATTTTATTTTTTTGTCTGCCAATTCTCTCCTTTTCGTTATATCATCCCTTCTTACTAGTTCCTTTTCTGAATTTACTATCTCCCTTTCCAACTGCTCTATTTCCTGATTGTAGTCCTTTTTCATCTTAGTTTCATAACTTATTATCTGTCCTCTAATAAAGGCTTTCATTGCGTCCCATAATATAATTTGTCTTTCACTGATTCTGTGTTTATTTCAAAATATGTTTCAATTTGGCATTCACTATACTCCCTAACCTCCATCTATATGTTCTTGGTGGGATGTCCTCCAGTTCTATTACTAATAATAGGAGTGAATAGTCTGATAGTAGTCTAGCTTTATACTCCGTTTTCCTAACTCTCTCTTAAATATGGGCCGACAACAAAAACATATCAATCCTTGAGTATGTTTTGGGCCTACTTGAATAATATGAATATTCCTTCTGTCTTGGATGTTGTCTCCTCCAAATATCCATGTTTCATTTCCTGCATTGATTTAACCATAAATTTGGCTACTTTATTTTTACTTGTCTTTTGTCCAGTTTTATCCAACATTGGACCCAAATTAAGGTAAAAATCCCCTCCTATCAATATATTTCCTTGTGTGTCTGCAATCTTCAAAAAAAATCCTGCATAAACTTTTGATCCTCCTCATTAGGCACATATATATTGAGCAAATTCCAAGATTCTGAGTATATCTGACACTTTATCATTACATACCTCCCTGCTGGATCTATTATTTCCTCCTCTATTTTGATTGGTACATTTTTGTTAACTAGTATGGCTACACCTCTAGCTTTTGAATTATATGATGCTGCCACTACGTGTCCTACCCAGTCTCTCTTTAATTTGTTATGTTCCACTTCAGTTAGATGCGTTTCCTGCACAAATGCTATATCTACTTTTCCCTTCTTCAATAGTAGCCTCTTCCTTTTAATTTGGTTATGTATTCCATTAATGTTTATAGTCATATAGTTCAACGTGGCCATCTTGTATTTTGCTTACACCTCTTTTCCACCTCCATCTCCCTTTTTCCCATTTTTATCTCTTAGTTTTCCCTTATTAAACTTAATGTCTGACAACACATTTAAAACATAAAATACCCCAGCAGTTCCCACACCCACTAATACCTTAACCCCCAAATGCTCCCCCCCCTCTGAGTTGTCCCTTATCCCTTGCCGGGCAACCACAACTCCCCTTTCCATTTGGATTGCGATCTTGCTCGCAAGTGTCAACTGATTTTGCAATGACGGTTATTCTCTCCACCCCCCAGCCCCCCCAGAAAACATGTTTTGTTTTACACTCTTTTTTTCTCCCTTATTTCCTTCCTTCCCTTCTCTTTTTCCTCTTTAGTTCTTTACATATACATTGATTTTACAACTTTATATATACTTTATCGCCATTCTTCATTCTTGTTACATCTCTTCATTTCTTCTTCTGTCCTGCAAACGTTCTGTGAATTCTTGCACTTTCTCTGGATCCGAGAACAGTTGTTTTGCTCCCTGAGGATAAATATTTTAAGCACGGCTGGATGTCTTAACATGAATTTGTAACATTTTTTCCATAAAATCGTTTTCGCTGATTTAAACTCCTTCCTCCTCTTTAAGAGTTCAAAACTTATGTCAGGGTAAAAAAATATTTTTTGACCCTTGTATTCCAATGGCTTATTATCTCCTCTAACTTTATTCCTTGCCCGCTCCAGTATATTTTTTCTCAAAAATTTTACTAAGATGGATCTTGGTTTTTGATGTGCCTGTGGTTTTGGAGCTAATTTTCTGTGTGCCCTTTCTATTTCCATTCCTTCCTGCATTTCTGTTGTTCCCAGGACCTTCGGGATCCATCCTTTTATAAATTCCTTCATGTCTGTGCCTTCTTCACCCTCCTTCAGGCCCACTATTTTTATGTTGTTTCGCCTACTATAATTTTCCAACATATCAAGTTTCTGAGATAACAACTCTTGTGTCTCTTTAATTTTTTTGTCACCTTCTTTCAATTTTTCTCTTAAGTCATTTACTTCCATTTCTTCAGCCGTTTCCCCCTCTTCCACATTCTCTACTCTTTTCCCTATTTCTGACATGACCAGTTCTAACTTTTGCATTTTATCTTCTGTTCTTTTCATTTTCCTTTTAATTGCACTAAATTCTAATGACAACCATTCTTTTAATGATCTCATTTGTTCTTCAAAAAAAACTTTATCTATATTCTGTCCATCAGTTTTACCTTCTATTTCTCTGTGAAGATCTTGGTCTTCTTCTTCCTCTTCTTCTATGTCTGTGTCTTCTATGTTTGTGTCTTCTTCTTCTCTTTGTGTCTGTGTCTCTTCTGTTTTTCCTGATAAGCTGCTTATATCTCTTTGTCGGGCCGCCTCTTGCTGCTGGTCCTCCCCTCCTGGGCTGCTCGTCTGTCGGGTCTCCTGTTATTGACCTTCTTGTCAGTCACCCCTCCGTCTTTCTCCCTCGTCTGTTTCATCGCTCCCTCCTCTGCCGCCTTCCTCGTCCTCCAGCTGAATACCCTGGTGTCAGGTGTCCCTCAGCTATTCGTGCTGTGGCTGCCAACTCCTCTGCTGAGTCCCCCTCCTGTTGGTGTCCTCTTTTTCCTCTTGATTGCCCACTGCGCATGCACGACTCCCCATGCATTCCAGTGGGCACTTTTGTTTGGCTCCGAGAGCCATTTTTGAAGTCCACTGGCAGGAAGGTCGTGACTCCGCAGGGCAGGCACTAACCTCGGGGATTGGGTGCTCCTTGCCACCACAGCTAACTGTTCCTTCGTGCAGGTAAGACCTTCTTCTTTCTTCTCCGGCGACTTTTCTACATTTTTTTCGGTTGTTTTTACTTTCTCCTTCTGGGGTGCCATCTTCTTTCTCTTCTCTGTAACTTTATCTTCTATTTCTTTTATTTTATTTTGTTGTGCTTTGTCTTTTCCTAACTTTTTTCCTACTTTCCTGGAGATGGCTGGTTTTCCTGACCGGCCACTACTCCATCACATCTCCATCTACTCCTCCCTACTATGGAGCTTTCAAGGTTCCCTGATCCAGCAGAGGTACTCCTCTCTCATTGTTGAGAGGGAACGTCTGCAAAGTAACAGTTCCTGCCAGCGCAGGAGAGAGAGAGCATTTGTTCTTTTCTGAAAAAAACACAAAAACTGTAATTGCTGGAAACTCAAGCTTGGGGTGGGGGGTGGGGTAACTCAGACGTTCAGGCAACATCCGGGGGGGATTAGAAATAGTCAGTCACTGTGTTGGGTTGGGGCCCTTCATCAAGAAGAAAACAGGAGGGGAAAGAGGAGCAAAAATAAAGGGGAAGGGCTGGCAAGAGGCCAAGGGGTGACTTGGGTGGAAATTGGGAGAGTGATGGGGGGAGAAGAGACCACTGCAAAGGAGTAACGGGTGAAAGACAAAAGTGAGAACAGGAACAGGTAAAGAAGAGATGGAAAAAAGTGGAACCAGGGATTTATTAAACATTCACTCTTCAGGAGGAATATGATGTGTTGTTCCTCAAGTTTGCATGCAGCCACACCCTGGCCGACGACAACCAGGAGAAGGGAATTCAATTAGATTTGCTTTCCACTCCTCCTGGCAGTTTGGAGGCCAGTGCTGCCCCACTGCATGTGGGGCTGGTGAACAATGAATGGGGAGGGGCTCACTCAACTGTGAGTGGCACAACCTGACTGTCCCCCTCTCCCCCCCCCCCCCCCCACCCGGGCCACTTGGCAAATCTGATCCAACACAAACTCGGAAGCAGTTTGGGTGCAGCTGATCCAGGCCCAGCCACTGAGGGGACACGCTGCAGTCCAAGAGCCCCCTGGGAGGTCTTGCAGCCAAGTATCACCTGCACGTAACAGCCACCAACCCATGCCAACGGAGTAGCGAGAGCTGCTGAACCCAATACAAACACTCTGCTTATGGTCTCTTAAATCATGCAGTTCTTTCTCACAGGAGTCTGAACGCTTTCAGTCTGGGGTTTGAGGAGAACAAGTCTATTGAGGGCTTAAGACCTGTGCTCAGCGTGCGGGTCCAAGCCGGAACTCTCAGCTGAGAGCCATTTTAATTCCCCTGCAGACATGTCTATGTTCAGCCTCACCCGTTGCCAGGGTGGGGCCAACCTGAGGAACAAATCAGACAGCTCAGGAGGTTTCATCAGGGCCCGGGGATAGACAATCTGCCCGTCCTCTTTTGTAGATTTGAGATTACCTTATTGCCATGTCATAAAACAGAAATGTGGTATTATATGAAATTTCTTTTAGTCTACCGTAAGGGATCAGCATAAATTGCCTCGTGCCCCTTACATTGGTGATTTTCAAACCTTTTTCTTTCCACTCACAGACCACCTTAAGTATTCCCTATGCCATCGGTGCTCTGTGATTAGTAAGGGGTTGCTTAAGGTGGTCTGTGGGTGGAAAGAAAAAGTTTGAAAACCACTGCTTTAATCGTACCTAATTGACTCGTTATGTGGACGGTTTCATAACTCCAAAGGAAATGGACCAATGACAATTTATCTCAAGCAAAATCATTCAGTAACAATTGGGACTAGAGCAGTGGTTCTCAACCTCCCCCCACCCCCTCCACCGTCATCATTCACCTACACCTTAAGCAATCCTTTACTATCAATCACAGAGCACTGATGGCATAGGGATTACTTAAGGTGGTAGGTGAGTGCAAAGAAAAGGTTTGAAAACCACAGCATTACAGCCAAAGAAAGAGAAGCAAAAGAGATTCGCCTCGAGCACGCCCGCAGCTTTCGCAACCACACCGCCTTCAGTGCAAACCATCGGCAAGCTGAGTACCAGGCATGCTCAGGAAGCCTCCATTACCCTCTCGCATCTCATTTTGTATAACAGGAATATACTTCACAACCTGCGAGGTGCATCACCATGAACTCAGGAAGCACCTGTGGAAAACTTGGCCTAAACTCGCCTCTCACCTCCCCCCCCCCCATGCTTGCTCCACCCACCACATGGCAGAGCACTTCCCCACAGTCATCAGGCTCCTGAATGAGCCCCACAATAGTGATCTCCTTCTCCCCTTGCTATGTGTTGACCGATATTACACCTGAATACTGCATACTGCTATGGAATCTTGCTCATTCACTTTGTGCTGTTGTTTACACATACAGGTTCACCCGCTGGAGTGCTCACAAATATGGACCCTTCTCACTGTCTCAGGAAAAAGGTGACAACTAACTTGAACTTGATATTCTACTGCTACTTCACAAGGTCATGGATGGAGACGGAGGAAAGTAATACGGATTTGACCGCTTTGCAGAGACTGTATAATCTCTGTTATCCAGAATTCAAGCAACCGGCCAAAAAAAAGGTGGGAAATAAATGGGAAAAACCTATCGAAGTTTAAAATTAACACGCCTCACCATTTTTTTGCCATTGACACAGCACACAGTCCCAAGCAACTGGAAAACTCGCTTATCAATTGGGATATCAATTACCATAGCAAAAGACACACCAATCCCTGTAGGTGCCAGATACCACGGGTTTTTACTTGATCACTTTGGGACCATTTCCACTTTTCAATAACTTAAAAACGTCACAAAACTTTCCTATTCGACAATTGTTACACCATATCATTAATGGTAAACTCTGAATTCAAACCACCTGCTGCCTCGCAGGTTTTGCCTCTTCAGGCAAAGGCGAGGAGAAAGCAACTCTGACTTCAAATCCCCAGGCTCGGCTCACCCAGCCGTCAGTACCTAGAAAGGGCCCCAGCTATGGGCAAATGGCACATGTCAGTCTTGCAGCAGGGGCTGGCAGCTGTGACAGAGCGCGGGAAACAGTTTCCATAGCGGTCTGCAGCAGCAAACTCAATGACAAAGGCCAGCGAGCACTGTCTTGGAACAGACCACTGCGGGGCAATCCCACATCACTCTGGCTGTCATGCCTTGCACTCCGCCAGGCTCAGTGGCATGGGACCCAGAGGGAGGTGTTTGTCCTGGGCAAGCACTCACCTCCAAGTCCTTTCCCCGGCACACGGTGCCAAAAGCTGAAAAGCTACAAGGCACCGTGTTCATCTTTGCTTGCGAAGGGATGGGCCATGGATGGATGGGATCATTAACTTAGGAGCTGCAACAATCAAAGCTGTGGCAGAAAGTGCGATTAGAATGGAGAGCAAGAACTTCTCAGTGAAACAAAACGAGTGTGAAGGTTCAGGAGTTTGTGACTGGAAGCTGCCAACATCATCACCACAACCTCTGACCCTTTGCCCCCATTGGCTCACTCCTTGCACTTCTCAATGGCAAGTTTTGCTGAGTATCCGAGGCTCCCAAATACATGGCACGGCTAATATGGAGGAGGAATCTAGCACTGAGAGCCAAAGAGCTGGAAATAAAATATCTAAGGAGGCATCAGATCTACGCGTCTAAAGCCCAATTCCTTCCAGGACCAGAGATGCAGGAAGTTGGGGACACAAAACGGGGATTTCAGACAGGCGGAACTGGAGAGCAAACCAGGAATTTAGGTGGTGCCATCGAGAGGTTTTAGGGTTTGACATTGACTTTTACAGCCCCATGGCCAATGGTTGACCCAAGCTCGTTCCAGGAAAGGCAGATTAAGGGCCTTTCTGAACCTGTGGATTGAACGCCTTGAAACCAATCACGGAGACGTGTGAAATGAAAGACATCAATGGATTTTTATTGCCCGTTTCACTAGTTTTAATAACTTTTTGGCCCGTCACTCTTCTGAGTCTATGCACAGCAAGATCCTACGAAACAACCATCAAAGTAAATGACTGGACAATCTGCTTCAGTAGGTGCTGATTTAGACCCCACTTATACGTAGTGCAAAAACACTGTACACAATGTACACATGTAAACAAAATGTGCAATACAGAGACAAAAGACAATCAATAAAGTACAAAAGTAAGTCCTTAAATGCGTCCCTGATTGAGTTTAGTGTTGAGAAAGAAGTCTGATGGTGGAAGGGTTGAGGGAAGGCCCTGTTTTCTTAAACAGAGTCTGTGTGATGTGGAACTCCGATCTGCAATGGGTCAGAGTTTTCAGAAGTGAAATGGAAAGGTACTTCAGGGCTGTGGGGATAGAGTGCGGAAAGTGGGAATTTGCAGATGAACGAATCTGCTGTGATTTAACATCAGTGCTCAGTTAGCAATCATAGCAGTAGGGCCTGATCAGCTCCCACCCACTCCCCAACCACCAGTCTCCCACACTCACCTCTGGAGGGATACTCTCGTCAGAGTCCGAACTCTCGTCGTAGCCATTGTCAAATCCACAGTCCAAGTTCATCTGCAAAAGCTGGTCAATGGTGGCGTCCACAGCTCCATTGTTGGCTCGCAAGACGCACTCAATCACGTCATAGTCCATGTTGGGGAACATCACCTTGAAATCCTCCATGGCCTGGTTGAACTCAAGTCTCCGGACTTGGCGGGGTGGCCTGCTGTTGTTGAGCAGCTGGGACGGGGCAGCGGTAGAACCCCCCTTGGAGTTGCCATTGCTACTGCTCCTTCGGAAAAGACTGGTCATTTTAAAGAGCGTCTTTCGAAACCTGCTCAGCTTGGAGTGTGAAATGGTGGGAACTTCTCAGAGCTCTCTCGCAAAACTGGTCCAAAGCCACATCCCAAGGTTTGAGAAACCAGTGCAGAAAATCCCAATGGGAACATCCAAATCACTTGAAAGCAAAACAAGCCAGGTCTCAAGGTCATCAATTTCTGTAGTAAAAGATACAGCAGGGGAACCGAGAACCTTCACTCCCAAAATACCGTGGCGACGATCCTATGACACTCCAATTTTTGAACAAGGCAAAATCTCATCGGCCATCCCTGGGTCAAAGGCACATCTGTAACAGGGAAAAGAGCTGGATTAGTGATAGGTTGTGGGAGACACATTTGTTTAAAACTTTGGAAAAGAGGTGTTCGTGAGTCTAGATCCCTTGCTCTGTTCTCACTGCTGCCATCAAGAAAGAGCTATGGACACCATGAGACTTCACCATCAGGTTCAGGAACATTTGCTACCCCTTCACCATCAAACTCCTCAATGACAAAATCAATCTGAGATTCATTTAAGGGCTCTTATTTTAAGGGCTCTTATTTATTCTTCAGCCACTCTCAAAGGTGGCCCAATGAATCCATCCCCTCCCCCCACACAAACACGGGGGGTGGGGGGGGGGGGGTGCATAGAACATATAAGTAAAAGCCTTGTTTGCTTTCACCTCATGAAATAAATTCAGTCTGTGCTGTTTTAACATTCTGGCTCTGCTCTCGATCAGCACCCATTGAAGCAGAGAGTCCGGTCATTTACTTTGTGGTTGGTTTGTGGGATCTTCCTGTGCATAGTCATAGGAACATAGGAAGTAGGAACAGGAGTAGGCCAAAAATGGCCCATCGAGCCTGCTCCGCCATTCAATACGATCATGGCTGATCTAATTTATGACCTAACTCCACCTACCTGCCTTCTCCCCATATCCCCAAATTCCTCTATCATGTAAATTGGTCAGATATGGCTCTCATGACAGCGACATGTTAAAAAGTTAATAAAACCAGTGACACTGATAAAAATCCACGGATGACTTTCATTCCACGCCATTCTGCCATGGCTGCAGGTATGTACTCTGACAATAAATATGAACTTGATTTGAAGCCCTTAAACAAGACATGGCTGCAATGATGGCACATAACTTGTCCACTCTTCCTGATGGGATCAGCAATAGTGCTCCACACACCAAAGTGATCTGGTAATGGTACAGTGGCGCCAAATCTCGGGACAAGAATAAACTCCAGAGAGTTGTAAACTCGGTCTGTAACATCACAGACACCAAACTTCACTCCATTGAGGACATCTACATAGAGCGATATCTTCCTCTATCCTCAAGGACCCCCACCACCCAGGCCATTCCCTCTTCACTCTGCTCCATATAACCATGTAACCACTTACAGCATAGAACAGGCCAGTTCGGCCTTACTAGTCCATGCCGTAACAAATCCCCACCCTCCTAGTCCCACTGACCAGCACCAGGTCCATACCCCTCCAGTCCTCTCCCATGATCACTACCTTATGATTCTCACACATACATGTTATCTCCCTACAAATTTGTTCCTCTAATTCTCTTGGCCCATTTGGTGGTCTGTAATACACCCCTATTAGCACCATTGGGGAAAAAGGTAAAGGGGCCTAAAGATGAGCACTCAATGGCACAAGGACGGCTTCTTCCCCGCTGCCATCAGATTCCTGAATAATCAATGAAACAAAGACACTGCCTGGCTTTTCGTGTATGATTATTTTTATTTTTATGCTGTAAGATGGTTATAATATGAATGTTTGCAATGTGACGCTGCCGCAAAGCACCAAAAATTTCGGGACTTGTTCATGGCAATAAATTCTGATTCTGGTTGACATTTCAGCTCAAAAAAAACCTCCACTAGAAATAGGAGAGATAAAACAAATTAAATTTCAGAAGCAGAGAAAGGAGGGAGCAGATGGGTAAAATGAAGGAACTCTCACAAGGATGAGACAGTTCATGTTGCAAAGGGATTTAGATTAGATTTTTTTTGTAAATTTTCAATGATCAAAAGCTACTGCTCAGTCTATAAATTCCAGGATCCAATCTCAGTGAATAAAAGATACTTTTGTGCAGTGACCCCTCCCCCACCCCCAACCACACTGATTGTACAAGAGAAGGATATGATTCACATTAGAACAGCAGTCGTAAAGCAGGACAGACCTCAAGGCATTAATACTTTAACATAGGTAATGCATTTCAATGGTCGGTCACGATGAACCTTCACTATGACAGAAGAGCTGAAGCAGAAGCACATGGTTTGCTGCGCTGATCACCCACAGCTCACCAAGTTGATCCATAGATACCATACATGGTCATACAGCATTGTAAAAGGCCCTTCTGGCCCACAAGCCCATGTCACCCCAATTAACCTACAACCCCCGTATGTTTTAAAGGGTGGGGGGAAACTGGATCCCCCGGACGAAACCCACGCAGACACGGGGAAGAATGCACAAACTCCTTACAGACAGCGCCAGATTCGAACCTGGGTTCGCTGGCTCTGTAACAACGTTGTGCTACCATTCAGGAGACCAGATGCGTTTTGCTTTTTGTTAAGTGCATGCAGCTTCTCTGGAGATGCTCAGTTCCTTCCTGCGATCAGTCCTTCTGGGCAATTTGCTTTTGTCTTATTTTTCAATTCCACATTAAAACGCCCAGGAGGACTGAACAAAGGTACGGTGTCTAGAAAGAATGCCTGATCAAAAGACTGGAACATGAAAGCCTACAGATGGTGTGATTGTAGTAAAAGCGCAGAAATGCTAGAGGAATTCAGCCGGTCTCACAATGTTTATACCGACGTTTCAGGCCTGAGACTTTCTTCAAGTTAGGAAAAATGCAGGCAGCATCTAGATAAAAGAAATGTCAGAGGGAGGAGTGCAGACCAACAGACAAAAGGTGATAATCGGATATGGAGAAGAGGCCAGGAGAGAGGACAGGTGAGAATTGATAGGGGTGGTGGGAGTTGGGGGGATGGAGGTGGGTTGACTGTGAATGCAGAACTGGGGTAAAAGAGACAGAGAAAGAGAGAGATTCAGAAAGCATGCACTACAGGAGAGAACATGTTCCTCCAAATCAGAATGTATCATTTGCAAGACTTCCGAAGCTGAAGGAGCGACTACTTTGCCAGGAATCATGTCACCAGCCGCCTGCAGCACCAAGGGAGACTTGCCTCGGGGTTGGTTGCCAGGACTGGGAGTGGGGTAGGATTGGCCACCTTGAGAAATTAGATACTCAGCTTCTGAACGTTGCCAAAGTGAGAGGGATGTTGCTTTAAACCAGAATGCAACAAATCAGGAACTGGTCTGTTTTGTAAATAGCTCAAAGAAAGGGGTCGCATTTCATGGACCAGTGAAACAGGCCATTTGGCCCATCATGTCCATCCTGGCCATTAGGTAGAACCCCCGCCGAAATGCTGGAGGTATTCAGCCGATCTTTTTAGTGTCCGTAGGAGACGAAAACATTTGGCCAACGTTTCTGGCATGAGCCCTTCTTCAAGGAATAGGCAGAATAAGCCAGAAGCAGGAAACCTCAGAAAGTCTCAGAATTCAGACGGTGCCAGCCGGGGGTGGAATCCAGGCCCACAAAAGGAGTTAATTGGACATGATAAGGTAAGAAGTTGTCATATTTGTGCAAAAGGAGACTGAATGGAGAGACACAGAGAGGGGGAGGCAATGGGAGAAGCAGTGTTGGAGGGGGGGAGGGGTTTAAAGTAAGCCAGAGAAGTGGCTTTCTATGCCACCTAATTGTAGGGTGCCCAGTCGGATGATGAGGTGCTGTTCCTCCAATTTGCAGTGGTCTCACTTTGGAATAAAGAACCCCATCTACATTCATCCCATTCGCCAGCGCAGTCTGCAACCTTCCATATCTGACCAATTGAAGGATCATCCTATACCTGTCAAATGTGATGAGAATCTCTACCTTCACTACCCTCTCAGGAACTGTTCCAGATTCTAACTAACATTTGCTGAAAAGTTCTCCTCTAAACCACCTACCCTTTACGCCCTCCGGTTTTAGTCACCTTCGATGCCAAGGTATCGGCCTGCATCCTAGGAGCATCAATGAGCTCCACAAAAGGGCCCGGCTGAGAATATCACATCGATCAACCTGCTGCCACCACATTGCTGGTCAACAGTAACCCTTTGGTTACTGACTGCCTGGCACCTTCCCCATACACTGAACCCCACAAAGGGGAAAAGGTTTACACAAATGACTAGAACATGGAGTTGGGAGGCAAGATCAGGAAGCCAGTGGATAACACAAAGATTGCCAGAGTTGTTGCTGGTGTGGGACATAGTCTGCGGTGAGCTGTGGCTGGGTTGGTGAACTGGGTTGAAAAACAGCAGATGCAGTTCAATGCAGGCAAAAACTGAGACTATGCATTGACGAGGACTGGATTTACAGGCACAAGATCCGTTCCTAAGTTTGTCTTTACGTCAAATTTGTAGGCAAGGCGGAACAGGCACATATGGCCCTTATTTAGTGTCAGTTAGTCAAATATTTGTGTTAATATATCTTCTTTGGCTTGGCTTCGCGGACGAAGATTTATGGAGGGGGTAAAAAGTCCACGTCAGCTGCAGGCTCGTTTGTGGCTGACCAGTCCGATGCGGGACAGGCAGACACGATTGCAGCGGTTGCAAGGGAAAATTGGTTGGTTGGGGTTGGGTGTTGGGTTTTTCCTCCTTTGCCTTTTGTCAGTGAGGTAGGCTCTGCGGTCTTCTTCAAAGGAGGCTGCTGCCCGCCAAACTGTGAGGCGCCAAGATGCACGGTTTGAGGCGTTATCAGCCCACTGGCGGTGGTCAATGTGGCAGGCACCAAGAGATTTCTTTAGGCAGTCCTTGTACCTTTTCTTTGGTGCACCTCTGTCACGGTGGCCAGTGGAGAGCTCGCCATATAATACGATCTTGGGAAGGCGATGGTCCTCCATTCTGGAGACGTGACCCATCCAGCGCAGCTGGATCTTCAGCAGCGTGGACTCGATGCTGTCGACCTCTGCCATCTCGAGTACCTCGACGTTAGGGGTGTGAGCGCTCCAATGGATGTTGAGGATGGAGCGGAGACAACGCTGGTGGAAGCGTTCTAGGAGCCGTAGGTGGTGCCGGTAGAGGACCCATGATTCGGAGCCGAACAGGAGTGTGGGTATGACAACGGCTCTGTATACGCTTATCTTTGTGAGGTTTTTCAGTTGGTTGTTTTTCCAGACTCTTTATATATAGTACTCTGTATATATAGTACATATACAGCACCTGAGCTGAATGTATTAGCTTTTATTTCTCTTACGGCTAGGCGGGCAGCGATGCTCAGGTGGTGGGACATCACCCCACCTACTTATGCTCAATCCTACGAGATATCATGTTTAAATTTAGAGTAGATGCTCAATTTCTGATTTAATTCAAATGTTCAAACACTGTGGGGACCCTTTTATGAATTTACTCTCAGAATCTCTCATTTGATATGAATGAAGAAGTGTTGACTAATAAGTTAATTTATCTTTTTGATAAGGAATTCTTTTCTCCTCTCCTTGCCAAACAGCTTCGTTTTTGGTAGTGGGTTTAGATCTTATTTTTATAATAAAATGTTACTGTAATAGGTTTAATTGAGAATGTGGTGAATGAAGGATCCAAGTGTAATGTACTTTTTTTTACTTTTAATATGTATTCTTATATACTGTACATTTTTCAATGTGGATCTTCAATTTCAATAAAAATATTGAAAAAGAAAATATATTATATTTTACTTTTCTAAAACACTTCCAAATACACCAAAACATCTTAAACATAATACTGTTGTAGCGACCCGCTCCACGGGCCAACACAGGACAGGGCCGTCGAAACGCAGCAATCAAGCAAACAGCACGCGGGATGAGAGACCCGCTCCCATAGGCTGCAGCAACAGTAGTCGAATCAACCAATCACTGCCAGCAGATTGCAGTGGGTCTAATCCAAGCTCGCAGATCCAGGATAGCCAATCGGCAGCCAGCCAGCCCCGCTCAAGCCATGACCCAGTGGTGACATGGCCGACAGCCTATAAAAGGCAGAGCTGCAGCCCAAAAAAAGTCGGTGTCGATTACACTCTCTGCATGTGAGAGTCTTCTTTCTTCAAGCTCAAGCTATAACCGTAGCGACTCCCGCTACACTGTAATATTAAAAGTAACTACAATGTACTGAAGAGAGAGAGAGAATCTGTCTATAGGTGTGTAGGTATACAGAACTGTCGAAAGCAGTAAAGAAACAGTTCTTCAAACAGTTTAGATAGGAAAAAAAGAAAAATAATCATGATTAAAAGTTAACACTCTCATTTCATCGATGCCTTGCATACTGGAAGGGGCGTTCGTGAAGTAACATTATGATAATAATAATTGGTTGATGCAGAAGAAGATGGAGAGATGGCCAATTAAAGCCAAATACAAAGTTGCACACTCTACAGTGTTAATGGCAACATGATCCAACTTAAAATGGTGGAAGGTATTCTCCTCCCTTGCGCCAACTAACCGCTGAAGCCGCGCGAAGTCTGTTTGAAAGTACGAGTTGTCTATAAGTCAGATGTTCTTAACCCGGGGACTTGCTGTACACCATGAATATTGGGGTCAGGGAGTATGGAGGAATAGAGGGTCCTTGGAGTACAAGAACATTCACCCTTGAAGCTGGCAACACCAGTAGATAATGTGGCTCGGAAGCCAAATGGGATGATGGCCTTCATTCATTGGGACATTGAACGCAGAAGTCGGGAAGCCAAGCTCCACTTTTAGAAAACGTTGGTCAGACCTTGGTTGGGGCACTGCGTGCAGTTCCAGTCACCAACAGGAAGGATGTAGTGGTGCTGGAGAGGGGGCAGAAGAGATTCACCAGGATGTTCACTGGAATGGAGAGACTGGAGAAGATGGGTCTCCTACAATTCAGAGGTAAAATGCAAAATCGAGGGATTTAAATCAGGAAACGTTTCCCCATATCAGAGGTATATAAAATTACAGGCTTATGACAAGGGGAAGAGATTTCAAGGAGATCTCTTCACACAGAGTGGAGAGTATGTGGAACACATTCCCTGAGAATGGTTTAAGCTGGGTCACTGACAACATTTAAGAGTCCAGACTTCATTAATTGGAGCATCAAACTCTGAAGTAGCCACCAGCGAGGCTTTCTCCATTGTGATCTATCACAATCATTTATGATTTTTAATGGGGCTTTATTACAAGACACTGCTCTTCCTCATGAACCATCCTGATAAAAGCCTCATCAAGCTAGTTTCATCACGATTGCTAAATGGTCCTTCCAATGCAAGGATTTTACATCAGATGTTATGCTCCTTCCCTGTGAATGTAGAAGTAGCCTTTGAAGGTCTAAAAGATCATCCAAACATATTAGACCCTCTTGAGCATTGCTCTCCACTTAACCTGCGTGTCATGCACTCATTAAGAAAGTTCTCTGGTTCTCTCCCACTTACTACAATGCTACATCCTACAATATCGCCTTATTATTGAACGACCTCCTGCACTTGTAGGCTGACTTGCCTGGATAGCACACCAGCTTTCCACTGTACCTCGGCACATGTGACAATAAACAATTCCAGCATTAGGATCAATGGGTCAAAGTGGCTACGACGCAAGGAAATGCAACACGTGAAACGCGGGCCGACCTCTGAACTGGGGCTGATTCTCCCTCCGAAAAGACCTCTCCTCCCCTCCTCTGCAGCAGCTTTCAGCAAGGCCTCTTCAGCGGCAAGCCCAACCTTTTCCCTCCCAAAGCAAACAGACTGGATTAGTTATGCAATGAGTTATTTAGCCTGTTTCATCAGGGAAATTGAAGGAGGAGGTTGTATGTACGTGGCATCTTGAAAGATCAGTTTTTCAATCACTGAGGCATGTTTACAAAACAAAAGAAAAATTCTTGGCAATTAAAAACTGGTAGAAATTCAAAACGCCAGTCAATTGGCAAAATGCAGTTCAAATAATTTATCAGGATGGGCACAGTGCCCTCCATAATGTTTGGGGAAAAGACACTTTTTATTTGCCCCTGTGCTCCACAGTTTTAAGTTTGTAATCAAACAACTCACATGTGATTGAAATGCACATTCCAGATTTTATTCAAGGTTATTTGTGTACATTTTGGTTTGACCATGTAGAAATTACAGCCCTTTTTATACAGTGTCCCCTCATTTCAGGGCACGAAAATATTTGGATCACAACAATGGTATGTATATTAAAGTACATGTAATCATCTTTAGTACTTTGTTACATATCCTTTGCATGCAATGACTGCTTGAAGTCTGTGATTCATAGATATCGCCAGGTGCTGAGTATCATCTCTGGTGATACACTGCCAGGCCTCGACTGCAGCAACCTTCAGCTCCTGCTTGTTTCGGGGGCTTGTCCCCTTAAGTATCTCTTCAGCATACAGAAGGCATGCTCAATTGGATTTAGATCAGGTGACTTGGCCATTCAAGTATTTTCCAGTTTTTAGCTTTGAAAAACTGGTTTGTTGCTTTAGCAATATGTTTCGGATCATTCTTTTACTGTAGGATGAAGCACTGTCGAATGAGTTTGGAGCAGATGAGATGTTTCGATACACCTCAGAATTGATTTTGTTACTGCCATCACCAGTTACATCACCAATGAAGATAAGTGCGGCAGTACCTGTGGCAGCCCTACATATCCAGGCCATAACACCCCCACCACTATGTTTCACAGATGAAGTGGTATACTTTGGATCTTGGCCAGTTCCTTTACGTCTCCACATTTTGCCATCACTCTGATGCGGGTTCATCTTGGTCTCATCTGTCCACAAGACCATTTTACCAGAATTCTGCAGGTTCTTTTAAATACGGGTACTCCCCAACTTGCAACCTACACAACTTACATTCATCTTTTTAAAAAAAGAAAAAATTTACGCGGTTTATGTTGAATTTGACAACTTTAACAGGGATACATCACAGGGTCCATAGGCTGCGCGCAGCCATCGGTTGGTGCATGCACGGTGGGTTCACATATTGACGTTCAGTTGGCACAGGCACAAGAGTCAAGGGTGCAAATTCAATATCGTCAGGACTCAAAGACTCGAGCACTCTGATGAGAAATCATCTGTCCATTGGTGCTCATCTCCCAATGCCAACTCTTTACACCTATGTTGCCTCTCTCTCTTGATTTCTTCCACCATTTGGCCCCTCTGATTCAGATTTATCCAATTGCTTGAATTGTCATAAAGCAGCAGGCAGTCTCTTCCCACAGCTGTGAGGCTCATAAATTCTGGAATTCCCTGCCCAGAGCTCTCCCCCTCAAACTCCTTCAAATCCATGCCTTTGATGCAGCAACCCTGGAGTGTCTGTTTGGCACTTAGTGTCCAATTCTGATTGATCACACTATTGTGAAGTGCCTGGAGATGTTTGACCATGTCACCTAAGATGCGTGATTGCTAATTTTTTTGTCCCAAATGCTTCAAGGCCTCCCCCCTAGAGTTGCTGTGGTGAAGTCTTAACTCGTGTCTCCAGATCCATTGTCCGGGACTTCGGATGCTATTCCAATAACTTAACCGTTCCACACATAGAAAGACCAATGGCTCACAGCGCAAGAAATAAGAACACAAGATGCAAAAGCAGGAGTCGGCCATCCAGCCCGTCGAGTCTGCTCCGCCATTCAGTAAGATCATGGCTGATCTGATAACAGGCTCAGTTCCATCCACCTGCCTTTTCCCCGTATCCCTTCATTCCTCTACTTTGTAGAAATCTATCCAACCTTGTCTTAAATATATTCACTGAGGTCACGTCAACTGCTTCAATGGGCAGCGAATTCCACAGATTCATCACCCTCTGGGAAAAGCAGTTTCTCCTCTTCTCCATCCTAAATCTACCACCCTGAATCCTGAGGCTATGTCCCCTCGTTCTAATCTTCCCCCACCAACAGAAACAACTTACCTACCTCTATCTTGTCTATGCCTTTCATAACTTTATATTTTTCTATCAGATTCCCTGCATCCTTCTGAGTTCCAGTGAGTACAGTCCCAGATGACTCAATCTCTCCTCATAGGCTCACCCCTCATCTTTGAAGCTCCTCTGCACTGTCTCAAAGGCCAATATATCTGTCCTCAAGTAAGGTGACCAGAACTGCGCTCAATGGTACATATGGGCATTTCCTTAAAAATCTGCTTTTGCTGAAAATTGAAACAACATCAGGAAAAGCCGGAAACACTCAGCAGGTCAGGCAGCATCCATGGAGACGGAAGCAGGATGAATGCCTCACATCAAAAAAGCCCTTTGTCAAAACAGGGAGCTGAACAGCATTGCACAGAGGCCAACCTGCTGCCTGAACCTACTTTTACCTCAGGTTCGTCTTGTGGAGCTGACTTTAGAATCAGAATTAGAATTTATCGTCATGAAGAAGTTACGAAATTCGGTGGTTTTTTTTGCGGCAGCGTCGTAGTGCAAACCTTCATATAAATCACTTTAACAACAATAATTTTTTTAAAAATAGTGCACAAAAAGTAAGGCTGCGTCGTTGGTTCATTCAGGAATCTGATGGCAGCGGGGAAGAAGCTCTCCTTGTGTCGCTGAGAGCTCGTCTTTAGGCTCCTGCACCTTTTTCCTGAGGGCAGTAGAGTGAAGAGAGCAAGGCCTGAGTGGTGGGGGGGTCTTTGAGTTCTGCAAGGCAAAAAGGAGGGAAAATCCAGAATAAAACTTGTCTTTTGCCTGCTGACTAGGGGTCCTCAGAAAATATATCGAGGACAAGGTTGGATATATTTTTGCAGAATTAAGGGATATGGGGAAAAGGCAGGTCGGTGGAGATGAGCCATGATCTCACTGAATGGCGGAGTAGACTCGACGGGCCAAATGGCCTGCTTCTGTTCCTTATGAATGAAGTCATTTTCAACTGAAGCCACCATTTAATTGCAAGGCAGGCAAAGGCCGAGCTGCAGCAAGCTCCCAGGCAGAGCCACGGAAAGGTTTCAGACTTACCAGTGACTGGCAAAGCTCTGCTGTGGAGGGCAGGCTACATCTTCTACTGGCCATCTCCCCTCAGCGCTCTCAATCCTTGTTGAAAGGGTTCCGACCAAAACAACAACAACTCTGACGCTGCTCACTCGACCCGTCGCGTTCGCCCGGCTGATTGCTTCTTACTCCAGGTTCCAGCATCTGCAATCTCGTGTAACTGCAGACTTTGTAGAGATTTTATTCCCACGGTGGGGGGGAGCCATCTGAGCCAAGGAGATGAGTGCGACCCAAAAACCAATGTAACCTGACAAGTTCTGGATGCCTTCTTCTTTCAAGGATTTCTCATTAACGAAGCAGAAGCGATACAGGTCTACCCCGTTTTACGAATACTCACCTTACGAAAATTCGTTGTTACGAAGAAACCTGTGTTCGCTTTTACCAAAGGATTTGAATGGGTTTACACTTTTACAAAAAATAGCCTTCAATAGTAGTGAACGGGTCTTCACTTTACTCATTTCGGCTTACGATAGGTTTCTGAGGAACACTCTAGTTTCATAAAGCAGGGTGCACAAACCAATTGGGACTCAAATCTTCACCAACAGATATTTCAACCTTTAAAAGACATGCCAAATTGGCACATCATCACTGATTAGTATTCAGACTTAACACAGAATGATGTCGAGACCATGGTTTCAGTGGTGAACATGATGCCAAATTAAACAAAATCTCTTCTACCTCCACATCCCTCCATATTTGCCTGTCCCTCCAGAAGCACCTTAATATCTCTAGCTACCTCTGGCAGTGTATTTTGGGCACCTCCAATTCTTCTGATAAACAAAGTCCCACTTTTCTTCCCATTTTCCACTCCCCACCTGAAAAGCTTTCTCCTCTCGTCCTTGGCAATTTCAGTGCAATGAGGCTTCTATTAGGATGGTTCGTGAGAAAGACAAATGCTTTGCCGTTAAATAAATCAACCACTACCCCATTGCAAATTGAACCATGAGAAAGATTTAATTTGTGGTATATTTGATCCTTTTAGCTCAGAAAATGGATCTGATCGAGGCACCTACCACTCCTTTGACAGCTATTTTCTGTGCATTTTCTATTTTCCGACATTTTCTGTGGTCCAGCAATGGCCAGGTCCCAAAATTGCCAGATTAAAGTGGTCCAACCTGTATAATGTTCGATGCAAGTCTTTAAAGCTGATGTAAAAAACTCTACCCCTGATTTCATGGTTAAATACACCAAACACGAGATGAACTGTGGGGGGCAGGAATAGGCAGAACTTGAGCCTGCAATTTTTAAAATAGACTCAACATTTTACAGTAACGTGGGGAAGCTGTTCTACACATAGAATGTGTCGGGGGGGGGGGGTCAATTCTGGAGCCTCTCCAGAGGATCAGTAGTTGGAAGGGACAGTCCTGCCAAGGGCTCCTGATCACCAATTGCTACGGGCTGCACGCAGCCAAGAATGGAGCTGGGGCCCCAACAACTTAACAAGCTCTTTGCCTCAAATCCCGGAGATGAAGGCTGAGTTCTTGAGGATGACCCCGGGGTCAGCGCTAATGTTTCAGCTGTCGAACCGTGCCTTTGAAACCAAGTCTTTGCTGTTCCAGCACTGCATCTGGCAAGACAAACAAGGAGCTGAAGCCTCAGTCAAGCAGCAGGCAGTCTGTTCCCACAGCTGTGCGGCCCATAAATTCTGGAATTCCCTGCCCAGAGCTCTCCGCCTCTCTGTCCTCCTCAAACTCTTCTTCAAATCCATGCCTTTGATGCAGCAACCCTGGAGTGTCTGTTTGGCACTCAGTGTCCAATTTTGATTGATCACACTGCTGTGAAGTTGGTTTACCACATCACCTGGAAAGTGCGGCTGTTACTTATTTGTCCAAAGATACTTCAGTGTTCTCCCCCCACCCACCCCTCCCTTCCCCCGGAGTTATCTTCTCCTGTGAAGCTATTCCACTGGGTAGAATATCACCAGCTTCAATGAGACGTTTTTTACAACTCACAAACAACTGTGTCATGATCCTTTCGCTTGAAACTTTTGTTAAACAGTGACACCCGCGAGATTATGCACAGAGATTAAAGAAAGTGTCTGTGCCGTGATCAGATCCCAGTTCCTTTTTTGCAGCTGTTCTGACCCTCTGCACCTTCCCACATCCCAGACCAATTTTACTTAACACCCAACTCCATGGGTAGCAGGTTCACCAAGGTAGAAGACAGTGGGCCGACGCCCGCATCTGCGGGATGGGCAGATGGATCCGGCCTCACTCCCCAGAGCAGGTCTGAGTGAGTGAGGGTCAGCTCTTCAGCCACTACTCACCTGCCCTCAAACGTGTGAAAATGAAGCCGCGCTCCTCTCCCAAGGAGTTGGATGGTGTCAATCATGGTGCTTTGGTCCATTCTGCCCATCAAGCACCGTTTCCACTAGATCCTACAGTCCTCCCCCAACCTCCCCTCCCTTTTCCTATCAATCCACCCCACTCACCTGAACACCAGGGCCAATTAACCCATTGACCCACACTACATTGAGATGTGGGAGGAGATCAGAGCACCTGAGGGAAACTCCGGGAAACGTGCAAACACCAAACTGGCAGCACCCGAGGTCTGGAGTGAACCTGAGTCACTGGAATTTAGGCTGGAATCCAGCCTAAAAATAGCATAATCTTGAAACTTGTTAGCTCTGTTGTGAGCTTATTGGCTGTTTATTTCCTGTATTACAACATTGCGATGAGCTTTTAAATGTACTTCCAAGTGAAAACAAGAAGTCTGATGGTGGAAATCTTATCAAAATGTGCTGGAAACACTCCGATCAGACAATTCTGTGGCAAGAGAGAGCCAACGCCCTTCCTCAGGTCGGGCAGGCCGAATCGACGACTGCCTGCTGCTTCCCACGGACGCCGCGTGACCTGCTGAGATCCTGCAGCACTTTACCGTGCGATGCAAGAGTTAACGTGTTGCGCCCAAGACAGAACCGCCGAGGGGCCTTCAACCACCAACACCAACTCTTTTTCCGCGGACGCTGTCCACTCTGCCGAACATTCCCAACATTCCGGCTTGGCATTTAAAGGTACCCTCACCGCCTTGAATAAAGCTTTGGCATTGAGGCCCTCAGTAAACACAGGCATTTATTTTGTTCAGTTGCAAAACTAAATTCATTTTTCCGATGATTCAGACACTGGACGAACTGGAAAGAAACAGCCCAACTGCTTACGCTCCAAGGAAATAGTTGCCAACTCTCACGATGATGCAGGGTGCCTTGAAAGGGACCTTTCCTCTGAAATAACAAACCACTTAGCAGACGACACATGCATGAGACTTTTCAAAAAAAATATCACGTCAGGTTTATTGTCCTCTGATTGTACAAGTACAGCCCAACAAAACAGCGTTTCCAGTCCTCAGTACAGTCACACAACCAGATATAACACAAATACATATGCTGTGGCGTGTGCGCTACTGTGAAGTGCAGAAAGAATAACACACACCCAAGTCGTCAAAAACTTGCTCTAGCTTCTCTGCTTATATTCTCTCCCCACTGCCTGATGACAGGAGTGACATCAGGAGACTCCAGCCTTCCTTCTGTAAGGCAGTGAATTCACCTGGTTTACTAATCAATTGCCCTGGCACATTTCAATTCCAAATCCCCCTTCAAATCCACAAACCCCAAATTCTGAAACCATGACAATAATCAGCTGAAACTTAACAAGTTGAGTTGGGAGAAAACAGTCCATCCTTCAGATCCCTGAGACGTTGACCGCTTCTCTCTTGCTCCATCTGTTTCCAGATATTTCTCTTTTTACTTTACACAACTGACATTCTTTGCGTCTGTGTCCATGGACTTCATGTTGAATCAAGGGTGAAATCAGTCACACTCCCACTGAGAGAGCCAAGGAGATGGGGAAAGGAGAGCACCTTTCTCTGGACGCTGTCCCTTTAGGGACCACGTGCCAACAGCAGAAAGCTTTGAGATGGAGTACTCTCTAAAACTGCAAGGGTGACGACCACAAAGACGGAGACCGCTGGAAATTCAGCAGGTCCCGCAGCCCCTGTGGACAGAGAACGGTGATTCGCAGCTGCTTCTCCCTCCACCGACACTCCCCGCCTGTCCTGTCAAGTTTTCAGCAGTCTCTGTTTTAATGTAAAATGAGCCTCCCTCCGCAACTGGGCCGTTGGCTTCCAGATCGGAAGGCCACAGTCGGTACAAATGGGAAACAACATCTCCTCCTCACTGATGGTCCGCACGGGCACACCTCAAGGATGCGTGCTTAGCCCACTGCTCCACTCACTCATGACTGTGTGACCCAGCCACAATCCAAATTCCGTCTGCAAATTTGCCGACGACACTACGGGCAGAATCACGGACAGAAGCGGGGAAGCGTACGGGAGTGAGATAGAGCAGATGGTCGAGTGGTGCCACAACAGTGGGGGGGGAGGGAGAGAATGAAAACATGAACCATCGAGGGGTCAGTAATGGAATAGATCAAGAACCTCAAAATCCTGTGTGTCAAAATCTCTGAAGATGCAGTTGTGAAGAAGGCTCGCCAGCGGTTATACTTCACGAGATTTGGTACGTTACCAAAGACTCCTGTAACTTTCTACAGGTGGGCTGTGGAGAGCATTCTGACTGATGGCATCAATGTCTGGTAGGGAGGTGCCATTGCACAGGACAGGAAAAGACTGCAGAGAGTGTGAACTCGGCCAACGCCATTATGGGCACCAGCCTTCACTTCATCAAGGATATCCTCAAGAGGTGATGTCTCAAAAAAGGAGCCTCTTATCATCAAAGACCCTCACCCCCTAGGCCTTGCCTTCTTTTAACTGCTAACATCAGGGAGGAGGTACTGGAGCCTGAAGACCAACAGGTTCTTTCCTTTCACCATCAGATTTCTGAATGGAAAATGAACCACGGACATTACCTCGCTTTCACTTGCTTCTCTCATTTAAAAAAAAAATTATAGCTATTTTCACCGGTAATATTGCTGCGAAACAACAAATTTTGTGATGTTCTCATGGCAATAAATTCTGATTCTGAAAGAGGAAAGAGGAAAAACAAAAGACAGAACTGGGAAAGAGAGAGAAACAAGTTAGTTCCAGTTCCAGAGGAGGTGGAAAAGGGCATCAAGTCTGCAGGGGAAGTCTTATTTCCTTCCTGACTTCAGAAACTGCAAACACCTGCAGCTCTTGGATTCCAGTCTTATTCGATGGCCTACATTGGTCACCCAGTCAAACAAAGTACTAGAACTGGCACGCAAACCCCAACTCAGCTACTGAAATAAAACCAGATGCAAAACCCACCCAATTTCACCCACTTCCACCAGGGATGGAAACTCTTCACCTTTCCCCAGCCTGACCAATGAGAGTCGATACTCCCTCCGTGACCGACCAGGGTCATCCCGTGAGAGAGCTTGGAGTAGTTCGGGACAGATTATAAACACTCCAAGAGTCTATAATCTATTAGATCACTGCATCCCAAATTTAAATAAGAGTTGAAAGCTAGGGACTACCCAGACAATATGATGGGCGACATGGTGAGCATAATGCTGTTGCAGTGCCAGCTACCAGGGTTCGAATCCCGGGCTGTCTGTCAGCAGTATGTACGTTCTCCCTGTGTCCGGATGGGTTTCCACCGGGAGCTCCGGTTTCCTCCAGCCCTTCCAAATGTATGGGAATTGTATATTAATTGAGATATTTGGGGGCATGGGGTTGAGGGCTGGAAGAGTTTATTACCGTGCTGCAAGGCTAAATTTTATGTTAAAAAATTAATTTAATATTTAATAATATCGAGATATAGCTTGTTAACAGGCCCTTCTGCCCCATGCCACCCAAATACGACCAATTGACCAACTTACCCTGAAAGTCTGCAATTCATATAGGAGCGGCAATGCAAAACCCTCGGAACTTCGATAACAGGATTCATCAGAGACCACTTAAGAAAGACAAACACAAGTCGAAGACCAGATATCACAGATTTACAGGAAGAGACTTCAATCAGAACCTCTTTTTTAAAAGATACAACAGGATGTTTCAGGTTACAAAGCATGGCCTGGAAGAATGGCGGTAGGTTCAGAAATAGGAAGCTGTAGGACTGTGTTGATTACAGGGTCTAAGTTATAGGGAAAGGTTAAATTAGTTAGGTCTTTGTTCTTTGGAGCACAGAAGGTTGAGCGGGGATTTGATTGAGGTATTTAAAATTATTTGGGGCATAGACAGAGTTGACGAGGAGAGGCTTTTTCCTTTAAGAAAGGGGGAGATGAGTTGAGAGTTGGGGGAAATGTTTAGAGGAAATGTGAGGGGGGGGACTTCTTTACTCAGAGATTGATGGGTATGTGGAACGAGCTTCCCAGCCAATCGCGTGGGGCAGCTTGCCTTGCCGGGGACCTGGATTCAATCCCGACCTCTGGAGCCTGCACGTCTTCCCATGGCCACGTGGGTTTCCTCCCCACATCCCAAAGTAGGTTGATCGGCTGCTGTAAATTACACCAGGGTGCTCAAACCCGCAAGGAGTTGCTGCGAACATCAGAATCAAACACAAGGACTCGATGGATGATCAGACCTGACATTTCCGACGGTAAAAGGGATCGTATTTCCAGCAAGCATGGGCAAAACTTTTCCGTGCACAACAGCATCCCACACACAGGAAGTGGGTGGACCACCTGCTAACCTGCCAGTAGTGGTTTTGGGTGAAAGAGGAACACTGGCCAAGACTCCAGAAAAACTGCTCTTTAAAACCCCCCTGAAAGCCAACCAGCACAAAGCCTGCGGTTTGAGTCTACTTGTGGCGATGAACACCTGTTTGGGTGTGAGTGATCGGGTGATAGGGGCAGGAGTTGACCTAGAGACACACAGAAGGCAGTGTTAGACTTCATTACTAATTTAGCAGACTTTGGCTTCACTGGAGAAAGGATTAAACGACTTTGTGGTCGAGTCCTGCTACGATTCATTTGAACAAGTGCCAACCTTACCGCCTGCATCCAGTTTCCAACGATCCACTTGCACAACTTGCCATCTGTCTGTCTTTTCTTTCCCAAACTCAGCCGTGCGAGTGCTGTAACCATATCCACTACTCCACAATTGCATGCTGGAGCAGCCGCTGGCATTCATTGCTCTAGCTACCCCCACCATCCAAGCTCACGCTGAACATTGGCTGGTTTCTGTCGGAGTCTGTCCCTCAGCCTGAGTGCAGACAGAAGGGGAATTATTGGGATAGGTGCTGAACGGGTAGTTCAGCCCTGACAGAGCAGCCCCTGAAAGCCTGGTATACTGCTTGGAGTTCTGCTCTCCCGAGAATGGAGGGACCGAGAAGTTCATGAGGTCAGTTCCTGAGATAAGCTTTCCTACAAGAGCAGAATAGGATGGGGTTTAGTTTTTAAAGAGTTCAGAACAATGAATATCAAAATTAAAATTCTGAAAGGGATTAATCTAACTAGAGATTATCCTCTCAGAATAAAGGACAGGAATTTACAGGCTCAAGTATTCAGAGGGAGTGGCAAAGAACGGTGGAACGACCAAGAGGATGAACTGCCGATTTTTGGAAAGCCCCGGCCCTGGGGTGGGGGGGGGGGGGGGGGGGGGAGAGAGAGAGAACAAGCCCTTGGTCCTGAGGGGGTGAGGATGGAGGAGAGAGAACAAGCGCCTGGGGTCTATGGAAACAAGCCCCTGGTCCTGGGGGGGGGGGGGGGGGGGGGTGGGGAGGTGGGGATGGAGGAGAGAGAAAGAGAAGAGGAAACAAGTCCAACCAAGAGTTTCCAACAGCATTGGAAACACAAGTAGACAACAGTCTGAGCGCGGACAAGAGGGGAAAGCAATGGGGAGAGAGAGCTCAGCCACCCTGGTCTGGATGCCTCGTACAAGAGGGGAAACCGATAGGGAGAGAGAGCTCTGCAACCCTGGTCTGGATGCCTCATACATGAGCAACAAGAAGGGGCAGCGAGAGAGGGGGTGGGGAAGAATGTAGGGGGAAGGGAATATGTAGAAGAAATGGAGAGCAATGAACATGACATGCAAAATGACAGAGACAAGAGTGAGTGAGAATGTCTTGGCCTCAAACACACAACTCTGAGACACATGGACACGTTAAATAGGCCAAACGTAGACTCCAGAGCGGCAACCTCACACTGATTAAAGGATACCTCAGAACGCAGGCAGTGCAGCAGAGTCTCCCAGCGCAGGGTATCCTGGTTCAATCCAGGCCTTCGACACCTGCCTATGTGGAGTTTGCATGACTATGTGGATTTTCCTTAGGTGGCAAGTGGGAGAACTGGGGTGTCAAGGGTACAAAGTTAAGAGAGGCTGGCTTGCGGAGTAATGGGTCCATCTCGGAACTTGACAGAGATAATAAATTTGTCACAAAAAGCAAGTGAACAAATAAATCAGCTGACCAAACCTTGTTGGCCCTTACCACAGTACAGACGCTGCAGCTGGTAGACTTCACAGTCACCACTCGAGCAGTGCTCACCCAATGGCTCATCTCAAGGACACTGCACCAAGGAGGACCCATCCACTGGCCTTTCCCTTCCATCTGAGGAGCCTTTTGAAGATCTGCTGCCAAGGGAACCAGCCTTCATGGAGGGGAACCAGACTGGTTGACTTGCCGCATCAGCGACCTTGAGAACCTCCTCAGTATGGCAGCGCTGGGCCGCGCCATCAGGAAGGCTGACCGTGCTACCACTGTGACCCCCCCCCCCCATAGCCCAACATGTCTCTGCACATGTCATCGCTCCCACCACTCAACGCCACGGATTGTCTCTTTCAAACAATGAACAGCAACGCAAACCTTGTCAAAGCAATGAACAATGTCACAGTAGAGTGGAGATTCATTGCCCTATTGTTGCTTCATCAAAATTTTTCTAGTTTGCTTCCCACTTGCCCCACACCATTTGTGAGTGGCAATTCTGCACCACTGGCCATGTGACAGCCCCTACACAGAGTCCTTTCCTTCCAGGGTGGTAGTGGCTCCATGGGTATATCCCCCAGAACCCCACACCACAGAAATAGGCCCTTACACCCATCTCAGAAGCCAAACTATATTTCTGCCTCGTCCCATTGACCCGCACCTGGGACCATGCCCCTCCGACTTAAGTAGCTATCCAATTTTTTCTTAAATGTCGAAATTGGGGCCCTCATTCACCACTTCAGCTCCACACTCTCACCATTCTCTGGGTGAAGTTCCCTTTAAGCGATCTCCCCACCCCCCCCCCCCGCCCCACCCACCCTCAACCCACGTCCTCTGATTCTTGTCTCACCCAACCTCGGTGGAAAAAGCCTGAGGGGTAAAGTTTTGGGGAGACGCAAGAGGCTAAGTTTTCTTTGGTGCAGCGAGTGGTGGGTGCCTGGAATGCATCGCCAGGGTTGGTGTAGGAGGCTCTGGTGAATTTCATGACATTTAAAAGGCTCTTAGACAGGCTTAATAGGTGCAAAATAAAATATGGGTGTGTTGGGAAAAAATTGGATTATTGTGAAGGTTTACACAGGTTGGCACCACATTGTGGGGCGAAGGGCCTGCTCTGTGCTGTAATGTGCTATGCGCTATTGCCTTTATAATCCCACTCCAAACACTCTGGAGAGTCCATGCTGTCCTGGATCCAGAATTCAAGGCCAAAATCTTAACTAGCTATAATACATCCACAGATGGCAGCTCTCCAGTGAAGGATTACTGGGACAGCCTCAATCCATTCACGCAAATCACCAGCCTAACCCCCGCCAAAAGTTCTGCCCTCAGAAGGCTTCAGAATTCAGCAATGCTAATACGGTCTCCATGGTTACAATCATTGCCACTATTAACATTCAATAGCCAGCGTCTTGCAGTAATAGGATTAGTTTTAATATTCAGTTTGAAAGGAAAGGTCTCTCTCTCTCCGCTCCACAGAGTTTGCAGTACTCGAGGCCCCTGTGGTGTGAAGCAGGACTTGTGCCAAGTTAAAAGAGGCCCAAAACTTCCAAGTACGACGGAGTTTAAATCTCTGTGCATTACAGGAAATGAAGTCCAAGAGGGGAAGGAAGAAGACAGATAGAAAGAAAAACAGATTTTTTTGCTCATTAAGCAGTATGGATATTTTTAGATTTTAATTAAAGGTCAATGTTAGCTTCAGACAGCAGCCCCTTTAATTGTCAGGAAGATGGCAGCATATCAGACTGACGGTGCAGACACTGCTTAGGCCCGATTGTTGGTTACCCTTTAATTCCCATGGATGCTATGTGACCTGCTGGTCCTCTCCTATTTCCTTTCCCCCAGCTCTCCGCCCCCTTCCCTTCCTTATCAGAGAGCTACCCTTGACCCCCACCCCCATCATTTCTCAGATATTTTTCCTCTTCTAACTCCCATCTATGACCTCTTGCCCATTACCCTGTGCTCCTCCCCCTTCCACCCTTTTACTCAGGCTTACACCCAACCAAGGGCCCAAGCCCGAAACATTGGTTCCCCTTTACTTGCAGTAGATGCCACGCGACCTGCTGAGTTTCTGCAGCACGTTTGTCCATTGCACTTGACCCCAGTGTCTGCAGACTTTCTTGCCCTTTCATACAGCCGCTGAGAAGCAGAAAAGTTCCGCAAATTCTCCGCTCCGCTGGCAGCGTAAACATTTCTTTGCAAAATTCCATCCCAGAATTTTTCCACCAAGACCTCGACACAATTTTACGGAGCGGCTGCGGTCTAAATTGACCACAGGCACTCCGTCAGCAACTAGGCTAATGAATATGACATTCAACCCCCCGGACTAAGTCCGCATTAAGACTCACAAAGGGGTTTAACGACTCGTTCTCTCCACTGAGCCCCAAACACTGCAAGTATTGGAGTGTTCATCTATACAGAATTTAGGCAGGAGATTGCACGAGACCCTCAAGTTTTGCACGAGCCTCACACACCTGCATTTTGCGTTTACCATTACATGTTACCTTGTAATGTCTAGGATCATCTGGGAAGGTCCTGAGGCATATTGACATTCTTCTGGATAAGCTACTATCTCACTTTGGCACAGATGTTAAGAAGCAATAATATTCCCTCATTTGCACAAGGAGCAATTAATGAAGGCCTCACCTAATCCATTAGCCCTTCGTTAAGCATATTCGTAAAACTTTTTCTTTCACATTACATGATATATAATTGTTAGAAAATGGTTTATTTTCCTTTTACGTACCCTACTATTAAAGAAAAAAAGCAAACAAAATCAAACTACACTTTAATCTGACATGATAACAAGCTAGCTTTAAGACAGGAATAAATCACACAAAAGAATTGTTATTTCTCTTTGCAACTGTCTACTGACCCTATATCTACTAACATCTTTTATCCTTCTTATACCTGAAGAAGCTTTTTATATCCTCCTTGATATTATCCTGCTCCTCCCCCATTTCTTCCAGAAACTCCGTCCATCGCTGCTTTCTCATTTTCCCTACTGGTACTTCCTTCCAATCAACTTTGGCCAGTTCCAATCTCACGCCACTCTCATCCCCTTACTCCTCTGAAATACTGACACACCTGACATAGTTTCTCCTTGTTCAATCTCAAATTGTATTGCGACCACTGCCCTCCACCCCCCCCCTCCACCAAATGGTTCCTTTACCCCAAGCCGGGGCTTCCCAAACCGTTTAGCTCACAGAACTCTTTTGGGGAGCACTTGGAAATTGCGGAACCTCAATCGTCAATTACAGTTTAAAAGACACAAACATCGGGAGAAAGTCAATAAACTCACCAGTCTCCACGTTGAAATCATTTTGTTGCCTCCAATTTACATTTAATGTGGTGAATGAAATGGTTTCTTGTTGACACCGATCCTCTTAACGTTGGGCACAATGTTAGACCATTGTATCCTTATTTATGCCAGGAGTCGGTTTCTGTATTTTGTTTTTGTTACTGCGTAATACAGAAATCCAGCCTTGCACATGCATACGCTGTAGAAAATGGTAATAGGCAACGCACCGCAGATTTTACCAAGGATGGGTATTCCTCACCCAGGCTCCATCTGTGCACACGTGCAAACACTCTTTTTTTTCCTCCACGGAATGGCATTCTTCATCGTGTGGCTATTGGTGCAGTTAAAAATGTCCCCAGTTGTGTGCCCTTGCAAAGTTTCACAAAGAAGCACATCTTCCTCAATATCCTTCTTGTACACATACCCAACGAGGACGGGCAGCACTGGAAGACCTGCTACATCAGCTACACGATTTTTCAGATAAAGGCATCATGTAAGAATCTTCATGAAAAAAACAACAGTGGCCCCTCAGTACTTGCTTCAGATGATTTATCTTGCCTCCTACGATCCTTTTTTAAGCCAACGGTCCATGGTTACAGTACTGGCATACAGTACTGCACATGTGGAATATCTTTCAGTTTAAACTTTAAAACGTGGCCAACCTCAGGCCAAATAATATCTGAATCTCATTGGCTGAAAATGGTGCCTTGAAGCCCCGACGTCTGCGCTGCTGGCATCAGGCCACAAGATGCCATTTTGTTTTGTTAGTGCGGAGGCAACTGCTTGCTGCCATCGCAGAAACACCAGCGATTCAAAAATACAGGTTAAAAAGTCATTTAAATAAAAACAGTTGTTACAAGTTTTATTTATTACTACCCATTTATTCCGTGGAAGCCAGATTGCACCCATGGTGACCAGTCCAGTACAGCCGATCCCCTCGTGGGCTCATCAACAAGCCAATCTTAGAGGTTTTCTACAAATTCTCCCTCTTGATATCCTGGCCCAACCTGCTTTTCCCAATCTACTTGCATGTTCAACTCCCCCAATGACATTACGCTTCTGACGCCTTTCCTATTGCTTGTTCTCCACATTCTGCCTACTGTGTGGAGGTTGGTGTATCAAGGCAACAATTTATTTTTTTTCCCCTTGTTATTTCTCAACTTAATCCATAATGATTCTATAACTTATGATTCTGTCACCTCTTTCCAATTTAATGCTACTCCCGACCAACAGCCACGTTGCCTCTTTTCCTGCCTATCCTCTCGATGCCCTGTGTATCCTTGAACATTTAGCTCCAATGACATTCATCCTTTAGCCTCTACTCTGCAATGGCCACAGCACAATACCTGCCCATCTGTAGCTGGGCTACAAAGTCATCCGCTTAATACCTTGTGCTGTGTCTATTTAAATACAAAACTTTTGACCCCGAGTCCCTATTGCTCTCCATGGCTGCAATTTTGCCCCGTCTGCCTGTCCTTCCACGCAAACTCCCAACCAGATGTCCCTGCTTAAGCGCCAGCCACCTCTTCCTCCTCACCTTGGTTCCCACCGTCCACACTCCCCACCCTCCCCCCATGAATCTAGTTTAAACCTTCAGAGTCCAGTTGGAGCGGCATTCCCATGCTAAATGTTCTGTATCGTTAAAGGGGATCGCTACCGTAGGAAGACCTTGTCTACTGTGGGTTGGTATACAGGTATGGGTCCAACAGCGAGATACATTCATGGTTTTAACATATATTTGGGATATGTGTAAATAAGTATTGATGCGCCATTCCCATCAACTATTTGATTTGAAGTCTCTTTCTCCTTCATCAAATTAGTCATTACAAGGGTGCCCCAAACCCTTAAGTACACCAACTGTCCACTTTCGCCGCTGATCTGACTAATCCTGCTACCTTTTTCTCAGACCAATCGTTTCACAGCCAGTGTGACGCATTCCCCAAGGTTGCCCCTTCACCTTTACTGCCGTGGGTAAGCAAGTAACACTTGGGGGGGGGGGGGGGCCTTCCACCCTGGTGCCAACTTGTTCCACTCCCAACGTATCACGTCTGTGCAAAATGAGAAAGGGAATGGAGAGACGATGGGGGCAGCAAGGGCTGGGGGAGTTTAAAAAAAGCTAGAGAAGTCTTTATTAATGCCATCTGGTTGGAGGATGGCCAGTCAGAAGATCAGAATTTAATGCCATAAGCCATTAAATTTGGGGTTTTGCAGCAACGTCATAGAGCAAACATTCATATTATAAACCATCTTCTTTGGCTTGGCTTCACGGACGAAGATTTATGGAGGGGGTAAAAAGTCCACATCAGCTGCAGGCTCGTTTACATCACTATAATAAAATTAAAATATTACATAAGAAGTCGGGCAGTGTCTGTGGTTCATTGATTATTCAGGAGTCTGATGGCAGCGGGGAAGAAGCTGTCCCTGTGCCGCTCAGTGCTTGCCCTTTTTCCCAATGGTAGCAGAGTGAAGAGGGTGTGATCTGGAGGGGGGGGAATTAGGGTCTTTGAGGATAGAGGTTGCTTAAGACACCGCCTCATGTAGATGTCCTCGATGGAGTGGAGTCTGGTGCCTGTGATGGTGCAGGCCGAGTTAACAACCCTCTGGAGTTTATTCTTGCCCTGAGCATTGGCACCTCTATACCAGGCAGTGATGCAACCAGCCAGAATGCTCTCCATGGTCCACCTGTAGAAGATGAGGTGCTGTTCTTCCAAGTTACAGGTGGTCTCAGTCTGGCAGTACATGAGACCATGGACAGACATGTCAGCAAGGGAATGGGATGGAGAATTGAAAAGGGTGGACGCTGGCTATTGCGGCGGACAGAGCTGAGGTGCCCAACAAAGCCATCCCCCAGTCTGCATTTAGTCTCTCCAATATAGATCAGACCTCTCTAGCTTTCGGAAACTGTCTCCCCCCCCCTCCCCCCAACCCCGCACCCATCATCTTTCCATTCCTTGTCTCCTTTTGTTGTTTTAACACCTTTTGTTGGTCTGGATTCCTCCCCCATTGTTTGAATTCTGAGACTTTCTGATATATCCTGCTTCTGTCTTTTCCAATTTTTCCTTGAAGAAGGGCTCAGGCCCAAAATGTCAACGATATCTCTTTTGGCATTTTTTATTTTTTTTTTATTTTTACACAGAAACTTTGGAATTATTCCCAAAAAATTAGCATACTTACCTCCGGTGTGGCCTGATGTGGTCGTCTACACGGGAGCACTTTTACGCAGCCTTCCTGTGTTGCGGAGTTGGTCGGAGGGGGAAACGTATTCATTAGGCCTGCTTCTTACGGAGCTGTTGTCAATTTACACGGCAGTCACTTCGTAAAAATGTGTAGGGATACGAGCGGAAAAATTACAAGATGGACTTTGCATCCCGACATTTTTACACTGCCACGGGACCGGAAATTTTCTGCTGTTCATTGGCTGTGTAAAAGTGCCTAACATTTCCTACAGATGCTGAAATGGCCAGCTGAGTTCTTCCAGCATTTTGTGTGTATTTTACTACAATCACAACAATCTACAGCCTATCATGCTTCATCCCCTTACCTTCCAAGAGAGCTATCGTCTCAAGAACCAATCTGGTGAGCAAACAATTCAGTTAGTCTGACTAAGCACAACATGAAAGGCAGGCAGGAGAGGTATGGCTGAGTTAAAGCTTGTACTTCTGCTAACCAATGCAATTTCAGCGTTCCTCAGTCCCTGGCATTCCTATGCGGAACATATGGGAAGCAGGATGCCCTTTCCCCTCCCCCACCTCCCCACCCACCCCTCCCCAACTAAGAGGTATCTGTCAGATAAGGTCACCAATGGTATGCAAATCAAACTCACTCAAAGGGGAAAGGAATCCCGGCATTTGGCTCCACATAAACACAACTGCAAGGGAAGTGCATAAACAAAAGACACAGTATTAGAAATTAATGTGCAAAAGCAGGAGGTTGCTGAGAGCGAACAACCGTCTCACAAACATATGTGGCCAATCTGCAGAGGGACTGGCTGAGAACCAAATATCTTCAGCCTGCAACATGGACACGAGATTCTGGCTCAACACTCACAGGAAGAGTCCTGACACCCAGTGTACAGCCCAAAGCTGGAGATGATCCCCAGCACTGAGATGCTTCTAATGCCATGCTTAAAACACTCAACATCTCAGGCTCAAAAGCAGTCTCAGTGGGTGGGGAGAAGCGACTCTAATCTTTTCACTGAGATCCCCTGCTTACGAACTGGTAAAAATCACACAGAGATGCTGGAGGTTCTCAGCCCATCTCGCAGTGTCTGTAGGAGAAATAGACATCGACGTTTCAGGCCCGAGCCCTTCTTCAAGGTTAAAGCAAAGAACAGGAAGGCATCAGAATAAAGCCTTAAAAACCAACAAAAGGTGCTAATTGGATATAATAAGAGGAGAGGTGAGAATTGGTTTTGGATCTATGGAGGGAGAGGGAGTCAAGGTTTAAAGGAAACCAGAGAAGACAATGCTGATGCCATCCGGTTGGAGGGTGCCCAGATGGAAGATGAGGTGTTGTTCCTCCAATTTCCGGGTGGTCTCAGTCTGGCCGTGCACGAGACATGGGCAGACATGTCGGCATGGAAACGGGGACGACAATATCAAAGATCCAACCACAGCTGTACCCTTGAAAAAGATTAAACTCGCTCTCTGCTGCTGAGTGCCTTGTCAAGTTCTATCGGTGGAGCAGCAGCGAGGCCACAGGAATGGTGCCCGGCCATTGAGAACGCAGTGCCCTTGGTCTCTCCCACTGCTCGATGAAGCATCTTGTCACGCGGGAAATTAGGAGGGAGCTGCAACTTCACTGAAACCATCACAGAGCTTCACCTCCCCACATGTACCAGTGGCAGTGTGTTTTGAGAATGTGGTCATGAACTTCGACTCGGTGGTCAAAAAAAATGTCCCTTTATCATTGCACCAAGACATCACAAATCCCAAATTGCCGACGAGCAACTTCTGAGGGGCGGTAAAGATTGTCGAGGAGTGCAGTGATCAATGTGTTCAGGGCAAGCTCCCACTAACAGCAATGAGAAGAACACAAGAGGTATTAACGGTGGGGTGCGCAAGGTTCATAGTGGCCTTTGAAAAAATTGGCACAAAAGACGCTCCACGTCAACACGAATGGATCTTGGCTTTGTAAGACATGTGTGGTAAATGGGAGGGCATTGAAGAATGCAGTGGAGCAGAAAGATCTAGGAATAACGGTGCATTGTTCCCTGAAGGTAGGAGCACATGTGGATAGGGTGGTGAAGAAGGCCTTTAGTATGCTTGCCTATATAAATCAGTGCATAGAATATAAGAGTTGGGAAGTAATGATGAAACTGTACAAGGCATTGGTGAGGCCAAATTTAGAGTACTGTGTGCAGTTCTGGTCACCGATTTATAGGAAGGATATTTACAAGATAGAGAGAGTGCAGAGAAGATTTACAAAAATGTTGCTTGGGTTTCAGCATCTGGAATACAAGGAAAGATTGAGCAAATTAGGTCTTTATTCCTTGGAACTTAGAAGGCTGAGAGGGGATTTGATAGAGGTGTTTAAGATAATGAGAGGGATATATAGAGTTGATGTGGAAAGCCTTTTCCCATTGAGTAGGAGAGATGGATACAAGAGGTCAAGGGTTGAGAGTTGATGGGCAAAGGTTTAGGAGTAACATGAGGGGGAACTTCTTTACTCAGAGAGTGGTTACTGTGTGGAATGGGGTTCCAGGAAAGGTTGTGGAGACAGGGTCAATTTTGTCATTTAAGAAAGAGTTGGATAAGTATATGGATGGGAGGTGGATGGAGGGATATGGGCAGAGTGCTGGAAAGTGGGAATAGAGGAGGGTACTTGGATCAGTGTGGACTAGAAGGGCCAAATTGGCCTGTTTCCGTGCTGTAATTGTTATCTTTGGCTTGGCTTCGCGGACGAAGATTTATGGAGGGGGTAAAAATTGTTATATGGTTATGGTTATATGGTTATCTCAGTCAAAACCTTCGACGGTGCAGCAGACTCTAGCAATGACGAGAAGCAACAGCGGAGAGGGATCTGTGCCCGGAGAGGGCCAAATTGAGCCCAATCACCTCGCCTATTCTCAGCCAACAGGGATCTGGTGTAACAACAACAGGAAAGTCTTCAGGTTCCAGCAGAATGGAGCCCAGATCTGAGCTTGTAAATCAAGAACCAGAAAATGGCAGCAAAACATTTTAAATTTAAATTTTATTTTATTTTACAACACGGTGGAAGCCAGTTCCATCCACTGAGATCCATTCCACCCAATTAACTTACAACTCCACGCATTTTGGAGATCACGAGGAAACCAGAGCATCCGGGGAGAACCCATACAGGTCACGGGGAGAGTGTGCAAACTCCTCGGATTCAAGCCCGGGGTGCTGGGGCTGCACCATCGTCACGGTAACCGCTGCGCTGACCCTGCTGCCCTTTTCAGCCAGGGCAGCTTCAGCTTTCAACTCGCTGTGCAAGTGCGTAATGCAGCGCACACGAGATTCCACAGACTGTCAATCGGCCTCACTCTTCCTTGCACCCAGCCTTCCTTCGGACCAGCCCCACTGATGTATGTGGTTCCACGCCGGCCCCCCACCCCCCCCCCCACCACCGAACAGATCCAACAGTCTAATTGCACTCCCCAGCTGAATATTAGAGGGAAGCCCCTGGCACAAGGAACACAAGTGGTATTTTCTGTGCTGGAATTCATCAAGAGAAAGCCCTGCAGGCAGGCAGGAGGCTTACATCAAACTGAAGGAGTCGGATCCTTGCCCTGAAGCCAGGAGTTGTTGAGCAGAGTAAGAGTGACCACTGAGAGAAGTGAAGTTTAGTTATGAGAATGGTTTGTCCAGGAATGAAGCCTGCGTTGAGAGAATGAGAGAATTACTTCCTCCTCATCCAGAAGGCAGCCCAGTGCTTTCGAAGTTCAAGGCATCCTGAGACACAGTGTGGCCCAGCCATTCTCAACAGGGGTCCTGTGGCTCTCCTCGGGGCCCCAGCGCATTTAAGCAAGATCCTTGTTTTTCCTTCCGCAATAGAAATATTTTTAATGTAGTCGATAGGAGAGAAGTCCAGCAGAAACCTAAACTTGACTGCTTTACAGGGAAGGGGGCCCCTAACCCTCAATGGAGGCCACGTCCAAAACAAAATGTGGAAAATGGCTGGTGTAGCCACTTTTGCCGAAATAATCTCGGTTGCCAATGTGTGCACAGCAGGATCCCACAAACAGACCCAGATCACTCGATTTTCTATTGCCGATTATCAGCCAAGCCCACGGATCAGAAGTACAACCCTCTCTGATATACTTTCAAGGCACCTTTTCTATCCCCTTGTATTCAACATCCCACCCAACGGACAGCAAGAGCAGGATCCTATTGCCTTGGGCTGTCAGCCAAGGTCTCTGTGGACATCTCCAAGTGGTAATTGGATGCACAATGTTATTCAAAAGGAAGAATTTCCCCAACAAACAACACAAGCACTTCCAACGCACACACTGCTGGTTTTGTCATGACTCACTCAGTTTAAAGAGATTGCTTTTTTTGGATCCAATACTGTCACTGATTTTCATCCGCTTTCTTCAATGAACTTCAACAATCCATCTCAGACTGACAGACTTGGATGAGAAAAGACCATCTTGGCCAAACACCTCGTATCTGAAGTGAAACTTGCTCCAAACATCTGTGTCATTCCCAAGAGATAATCATTTCTCTAGCCTTTCCCCTTCAAGGTCAGAGCACGCTGACCGCAAGAGAGCACGGCCTCACCCTGATACCAAGGGGTTTGCTTCACAATACCCCGGCCTCTGCAAACTCTACCCGTTGAACGGAGCAGAGGCTCTCTGCACCCACAAGCTCAACTGGTTAGTTTAACCTCGGGCCCTGGAACTATTCCAAAACTGGGGAGCACATTACCTTCAGAAGCTGGAATCTTGGAATCTGGAGGAACTCAATGACTAGAAAGGGTCGCGGTTTCAGGTCAGGACCCTTTACTGAGACTAAAGTGAGAGGGGGTGGTGGGAAGATGAGGCAGAAAGGGATGGGATTGATCTGAAGGTGGCACAGACAGGTAGAGGAAGGAACCACAGAGGGGAAGGGGGGGGGGGTAGATTAGAAATAAAGGAAAGGGATGGAAACAAGGGAACTTGGTAGAGGCTCAATCCAATACCCTATAACCTCAGTCCCTCACCAGCTTCTTCCACCCCTTGTAACAGGTAACAATGCAATAAAGGGTCCCAACCCTGCACTACTGGTTGGCCATTTATCCCCATGGATATTCCTCACTTGCCAAGTTCCTCACTTGCCAAGTCCCTCTTGGTTGCTTCCAAAACCATTCATATGCACAGGCCAAAAGGAACCGGATGAAAGAGCCATGGGTGACTTCTAAATATATAAATTGATGAAAGGTATAGAAAAGATAGAAGAACCTAAGTTGTTTCTATTGGTGGGGGGAGACTAAAACTAGGGGACACAGCCTCGAGATCCAGGGTAGTAGATTGAGGATGGAAATGAGGAGGAACTGCTTTTCCCAGAAGCAGTGGAGGAGATCTCAGTAAATGTATTTAAGTCAAGATCGAATAGATTTTTTACATAGTAGGGGAACTAAGGGGTATGGGGAAAAGGCAGGGAGGTGATGAGCCCATCTTCAGATCTTGTTGAATGATGGAGCAGGCCGGACGGCCGACTCCTGCTCTTATTTGTTATGTTCTTAAGCTAACCCTAAACCCACATACCTGCTGATTTGCATATCTCAAATTGTCTGCTTTAAGATTGAACCACCGATTAGACAAATCCATGAGAAAAAAAAACACCCTTTATCTGCAGACTGCAAACCCCAAGATGCTTAAACACTGAAACAACCGCAAAATACAAACATCACCAGAACCAAGCCAGCTTCACTGGAAAACTGTCATTAGCGGTACAAGGAGCTGTAAAGGTGGGAGAGGGCTGGTGCTGACCAGCCCACCAGCCACTTCAGTCAAGCCAAGTAAGGCCTCAGCATCCCCGTCTCCATTTAAATGCAGTCACTTTTTTTTAATAATTTTTTTTATTTTTCACACTATGAACCATATCAACCAAAATATGTACAAACGTTTCTCATTAAATTTACAGTGGTCTTTTCTCCCTTTTATTCCTCATTCCCTCCCTCCCCTCCAAAACCCATAAATGTTCAACATATGCAATATAATAAAACCATTTCCTTCACACAAAGGAAAAAAAAAACAAGAAAAATGCATCATCTATTTATTACACTGAATCTAGTCGCTTTGTCTTATCATTTTCATTCTCATTTTAGGGGATAGAGATCTGAGGCAAGCTCTCTCTGTTATGTTCCATGTACGGTTCCCAAATTTGTTCATTGTGACTTTATTTTTTAAATTATATGTTATTTTTTACCAATTTATTCATTTCCATGTAACATTGCTGTATTCTCATGCTCACTTCCATTTTCCAAGTTGACATTATACATGCTAAGGCTAAGCATAATGAATTTTTTTTGCACTTTATCTAATTTGAGTCCTAATTCTCTACTCTTATGTTACTTAAAAGAAATATCTCTGTTTTTTTTGGTATGTTATTTTTTGTGATTTTATTTAGTATCTGATTTAGTTCTTCCCAAAACATATTCACTTTTGTTCATGCCCAAATTGCATGTACTGTTGTTCCCATTTCCTTCTTACAGGTAAAACATTTATCTGATAATGTTGGATCCCATTCTTTTAATTTTTGAGGGGTGATATTATATACCCCGTGTAACCAATTATACTGTATCATGCATAACCTTGTGTTTATTGTATCCTTCATAGTTCCAGAACATAACTTTTCCCAGACTTCATTTTTCATCTTTATGTTTAGATCCTTTTCCCACTTCTGCTTAGGTTTAGAGTTTATTTCATTTTCCTTATCTTGCAGCTTAATGTACACGTTGGTTATAAATCTTTTAATTATCATTGTGTCTGTAATCACATATTCAAAGCTGTTTCCTTCAGGTAATCTCAAGCTGTTTCCCAATTTATCCTTTAAATACGTTTTCAGTTGATGATATGCAATCATTGTACCATGAGTTATTCCATGTTTGTCCTTCAACTGTTCAAATGTTAATAAATTATTTCCCAAAAAACAGTTTTCTATTCTTTTGATTCCTTTTCTCTCTCATTCGCTAAATGAAAGTTTATCTATTGTAAAAGGGATTAGTGGATTTTACATTAATAATAATTTTGGTATTTGATCATTTGTTTTTTTCCTTTCTAAGTGGATCTTCTTCCATGTATTAAGTAAATGATGCAATACTGGTGAGTTTTTATATGGCACCAGCTTTTCATCCCACTTATAAATAATGTGTTCCGGTACCTTCTCCCCTATTTTATCTAGTTCTATCTTAGTCCTGTCTGGTTTTTCCCTTGTCTGGTAAAAATCTGATAAATACCTTAATTGTGTGGCTCTATAATAATTTCTAAAGTTTGATAACTGCAAATCACCTTGATTATATCTCTCTGCTAATTTATCTAATGCTACCCTTGGTTTCCTCCCTTTCCACAAGAATTTTCTTATTATTCTCTTTAGTTCATTAAAGAATTTTTTGTTAAAGGAATTGGTAATGTTTGAAATAAGTATTGTATCCTTAGGAACACGTTCATTTTAATGCAGTTTACCCTCCCTATCAACGTTAGCAGTAATTCTTTCCAATGTTCTCAGTCTTCCTGCAATTTCTTTATTAGTGGTTGATAATTTAGTTTGTACAAGTGGCTTAAGTTATTATCTAACCTGATCCCTAGGTATCGGATTACTTGTGCTTGCCATTTAAATGGTGATTCTTTTTTAAATTCTGTATAGTCTACGTTACTCATTGGCATCATTTCACTTTTATTTGCGCTGATCTTGTACCCCGATATTTCTCCATATTCCTTCATTACTTATGTAATTCTTTTACTGATATCTCTGGTTCTGTTAGGTATACTATGATGTCATCTGCAAATAAGCTGATTTTACACTCCTTCTCCTTTATTTTTATCCCTTTTATTTTATTTTCTATTCTTATCAGTTCTGCCAAAGGTTCTATTGCTAAGGCAAACAATGAGGGGGGATAGTGGACATCCCTGTCTAGTTGACCTACTTAATTTAAAGTGACTCAGTACTTACCCATTTACTGCTACCTTCGCCAACGGTCCATTATACAATGCTTTAATCCAATTTATATATTTTTCTGGTAGACTGAACTTCTGTAATACTTTAAATAAGTAGTTCCACTCTACTCCATCAAAGGCTTTTTCTGCATCTAGAGCAACAGCTACTGTTGGTTTCTTATTTCCTTGAACTGTGTGGATTAGATTAACAAGTTTACAGACATTGTCCGCTGTTCGTCTTTTCTTAATAAATCCAGTTTGATCTTGTTTTACTATTTTAGATACACAATCGGCCAATCTGTTTGCTAATAATTTCTCTATTATCTTATAGTCTGAGTTAATAGAGATATTGGTTTATATGTTGCTGGTGTTAGTGGATCCTTCCCCATCTTTGGCATTACTGTAATTATTGCTGTCTTACATTAATCTGGCAAGTTTAGTGTTTCTTCTATCTGGTTCATTACTTCCAGGAGAAGAGAAATAAATAACTCTTTAAATGTTTTATAAAATTCTTTTGGAAATCCATCCTCTCCTGGAGTTTTATTGTTTGGAAGCTTTTTTAATATATCCTGTACTTCCTCTATTTCAAATGGTTTTATTAGTTTGCAATTTCGGCAATTCGATTTTAGCTTAAAATTCTTCTATTTTAAAATCTTTCCCCTCATTCTCAGTTTGATACAATTGTTCATAAAATTCCTTAAAATTTTCATTAATTTCTGTTGGGTTATATGTAATTTGTTTGTCCTTTTTCCTTGATGCCAGTATCGTTCTTTTAGCTTGTTCTGTTTTAAGTTGCCAGGCTAATATTTTATGTGTTTTTTCTCCCAATTCGTAATACTTTTGCTTTTTCATTATGTTCTTCTCCACCTTGCACGTTTGTAATGTTTCGTATTTAATTTTTTTGTCCGCCAATTCTCTCCTTTTCGTTATATCATCCCTTTTTACTAGTTCCTTTTCTGTACTTACTATCTCCCTTTCCAACTGCTCTATTTCCCGATTGTAATCCTTTTTACTATCTGCCCTCTAATGAAGGTTTTCATTGCGTCCCATAATAAAAATTGTCTTTCACTGATCCTGTGTTTATTTCAAAATATGTTTTAATTTGGCGTTCAATAAACTCCCTAAATTCCTGTCTTTTAAGTAGCATGGAGTTTAAGCTCCATCTATATGTTCTTGGTGGGATGTCCTCCAGTTCTATTGTTAATAATAGAGGTGAATGATCTGATAGTAGTCTAACTTTATCCTCAGTTTTCCTATGGGCCGACAACAAAAACATATCAATCCTTGAATAAGTTTTGTGCCTACTCGAATAATATGAATATTCCTTCTCTCTTGGGTGCTGCCTCCTCCATATATCCATAAGTTTCATTTCCTAAATGCAGTCACTCTTGAAAGCAACCGCTTTACAGGGTCAACTGTCTTTTTATTTCAAAAGGGCATTTTTAAATGTAGACCTACAGCACAGTAACAGCCTCTGCTGGTCCACAAGCCCATGCCACCCAATTACCCCCAACTGATCCAAAACCCCTGTACATTTTGAAGGGTGGGAGGAAAGTGGAGTGCCCAAAGGAAAATTCACGCAGACATGAGGAGAACATACGAACTCCTTACAGACAGCGCCAGATATAAACCTGTGTGGCTGGTGCTGTAAGAGTGTTGTGCTAACCTTGCCACCCCTAACACTAACTGGGCCACTCGGTGAGTGGATGGTCTTTCAGCAACTCTGGATGCCGACCTCAGCGGGTGTCCCTGGGAACAGCCCTTAAATGAGAGAGTTGTTGCCCAACGTGCTCCTATAGTTCAGTGGACAGGTCCCCCACATGGAGTGGACCAGGTCAGTGAGGTAAAGCAGCTTTAACTCACTCACAGTTCACTGTTCTGGGCAGTGGCGAGTGAAGGGTTAAAATACGCCTCAGTATTTCACTAACGGTAAGGGAGAGGTGGGAGTCAGACACCAGTCCTGGTTTCCTCGCATTAAACCGTGCTCACTGTCGTTGGGAGGTTAAACCTATTCAGTATTTGGCCCAAGATCCACCAAGACTTCCTGCAAGAAACCACAGACCCTTCCCTCCACCCCCCAGTAACCTCACCAGAGAACTGGGGGAGAAAGTGGCAGGGAGAGGTAAACAAAGTTAGAGTATGGGTCAACCCTTCATCCCTCACGGAAACTTCAACCACATCCATTACCATTGCCCAAACAATGTCACCTTAACTCTGTTATAACTAACCTCCCTGTGCAACTCTGAATTGCCGTACTATGTCAGGATTGACCAGCTGGATTGCAGGCAAAACAAACTCCTACGCTGGACCTCCGCAAGCGTCACAACAAACTTGAACAGGGATCAAGTTGGATGAACACTGGACCCACAAACCCCAGACCCCGACCTCTCCATGTGTGTTGAAGGGAAGGTGCCAGTCACACTTCATCCCTCACTGGCCTTGCAGACAACACTCTGTCATTTGACATCAATCAAAACCTCTATCTCCTTTTGTGGGGAAAACAAACTTCAGTATTTGAATCTGGAAACCTGGTTCTAATTATCTGCCCCAAATGCAAGTTCCACAGTCAGGGGGCCAATCCGTTATCTTGCCCTGGGGATAAAAACACAGTGAAGCTCCACAATTCCCGCCAACTGCTTTGGTCTTTTGACCCAGTCCGTCATCAGACTAACGACAGGCTGTGTTCGAATCCAGTGCTGTCTGTAAGGAGTTTGTACTTTCTCCCCAATTGGGCGGCACAGGCTTGTGGGCCTGTAACTGTGCTATATGACTAAATTTAACATTTACACTTAATTTGCAAGACATTGGAGAATAAACTTTAATGATTCACACAGTGAAGAAATGGCCGCTTCATCCCACTGCCAGCCACAAGTACATCTGCACCCTAACCCCTTGTTATTCTCAGACCGTCACCCACCCACCTCCCTTCTCAAGAATTCTACAAACTCACCTACTCAAGGAGAAATTTATAGCAGCCAGACAACTTATCTTTGCGACGTGGGAAGAAATTGGAGCACCTGGAGGAAACACAGGGGAGAGCATGCAAACTCCCCACCGGATTGAGTAAATCACAAAAGTCTGGAGAAACTCAGCAGGTCAAACAGCGTACTTTATAGAGCAGAGATAAAGATACTTAACCAAAGTTTCGGGCTTAAGACCGAACAAAATGCAGGCAGGCAGCACCCAAACAAAATGAGGGGGGAGGGGAGAAAGGAGTGGAGAAGGGAAGAGTCCCAAAGGCGAGGTGGATAAGGGAGGGAGGGCACAACAGCAAATAGGGGGAGGGTGGGGTGGCTCTGTGAATGGAGAGGGAAGGGGTGGAGAGCCAGAGGAAGGAGGGATAGGGAAGAGAGGGAGGATAGGGAGTGGTCTAGCAGAAACAGGAGAAGCTGATGTTAATGCCATCCGATTGGAGAGATGCCCGACGGAATATTAGGTGTTGCTCCACCAACCTGGGTCCCTGCTTCTGCGAGGCCGTGGTTCCATTTCCTGAGATGCTGTGCATATGGTCAGAAACAGAATCAGAATTTTAGTGTCATGAACAAACCATGAAATTCAGTGTTTTGGAGCAGCGTCAGAGAGCAAACATTCATTTTATAACCATCTTACAACATTACTATAAATAAAAAAATTAAAATACTAGTGCACGAAAAGTCAGGCAGTGTCTTGGGTTCACTGATGATTCAGGAATCTGATAGTAGTGGGGAAGAAGCTGTCCTTGTGCCACTGAGTGCTCACCTTTAAGCTCCTGTACCTTTTTTCCCGATGGTAGAAGAGTGAAAAGGGCATGGCTTGGGTGGTGGGGGTCTTTGAGGATAGAGGCTGCTTTTTTTAAGAAACCGTCTCATGTCGATGTCCTCAATGGGGTGAGGTCTGGTGCCTGTGATGCTGCAGGCTGAGTTAACAGTCCTAACAACCCTGAGACTTGGCACCTCCGTACCAGGCAGTGATGCAACCAGCCAGAATGCTCTCCACGGTCCACCTGTTGAAGTTTACAAGGGTCTACTGACACACAAATCTCCTCAGACACCTCACAAAGTGCAGACACTGGCAAGCTGCCTTTGTGATTGCATCAACATGGAGGCTCCAGGACAGATCCTCAGAGATGTTGACACCCAGGAAAATTTGAAGTTCTTGACTTTCTCCACTACGGAGCCCTCGATGAGGACTGGGTCATGTTCCCCTGACTCCCTTCTGAAGTCCACAGTCATCTCCTAAAGGAAGTGTGTGTTGTGTATTTAGCATGCAGTGTGGCACAGCCAAGCCACCCAGCAAGGTGCCACAGTTAACTGTCTCTCTGCTACAGTTGCTTGTCTGAGATGAAGTGTCAGCAAGAACGCCAGCTGTGCAGTAGTTGAATGGAAATGATGCACAGAATTTGAGGAAGTGTTTCAGAATGATTCGGCTGGAATCTGTTGCCACAGACAGCACTGGAGGCCAAGTCATTTACCAATTTCTGGTGCCGAGGACACTTCCAGCTGTTCCCTACGACAGAATGCCCAGGGGTGGGAGCTCGGAGGGGATCCCAATAGACCCACCCTGTGTGGCGGAGGAATCCGGACCCAGACACTTGCTGAGATCCTGGGACTTTCATGATAAGGAAGGTTCACCAGCGGCCATACTTCATGAGGAGGTTTTGAAGAGATCTGGAATATCACCAAAGGGTTTTTACAAATTTCTACAGGTGTACCGTGCAGAGCAATCTGACTCATGGCATCACTGTCTGGAGGTACCAATGCACAGGCCAGGAAAAGGCTACAGGCCAGCACCATCACCGCCATCACTCCATTAAGGACAACTACAAGAGGCGGTGTCTCAAGAAGGCAGCCTCTATCCTCAAGGACCCCACCACCCAGGCCGTGCCCACTTCACACAGCTACCATCAGGTAAAAGGTACAGGAGCCCAAAGATGAACATCCAACAGCTTCTTCCCCTCTGCCACCAGATTTCAGAATGGACAACAAAACACAGACACGACGTCCTATTTTCTTGCACTATTTATTTTTGAAATACAATTTATTGCAATATTTTCACTCTGATGCTGCCACAAAACAATGAATTTCTTGACATATTCTTGACAATAAATTCTGATTCAGTTCTTAAGCCTCAACTTCAGGGCAAGAGACAGTGCACGCTCCAAGACAGCTGTGTTGCGCACGGGCCCACTGAGCAGCCAGATTTGCGTGGGGGGGGGGGTGCTGGGGAGAAAGTCCCCGAGTTCGTCCCACTCCAGTACTACCTCATACAGTGGAGAGCCCACACCATCAGAGGTTAAACAGCGGACAGACAGGCAGTGTCCCAAAGCACTTTTCAAAATAAGTGCATGGGATTCACAATGGGGTCTCAGGCACAGCAGATAACTTCCTCGACCACAGCTGACAAAATAGTAAACTCACGGATAGTTTTCAAAATGAAGTCGGAATCTCTGACAACTCCCTCAGCTCTCGTCAGAAAGAGGTAAACGTGTCCCTATTCACCGAGCACCTCATCTTGTTACACTGGAAGTCTGAAAGGTGTCCTTCTATTACACAACGGACATCAAATACACATTAAGAGGGTCTACTGGAAATTCTTTTCATAAATGGCAGCCCTTTTACGTGTTATTTCCCTGAATTACAGAGTGGATGTCTTACTGTGCAATGTATTCACGAGTATGATTGGTAATATACCGATGATGCGACCAGCAACGGTGTCAAGCTGGTCAGGGAGTCCGGGTGCGTCAAGCTGGTCAAGGTGTATCTGAGGGTGGATGTGAATATCTAAGTGTATATGCGCTGATTTTTTGGTTTAAAAAAAAAGGCATAACGTACATCTGTATAACGTGAACTATGTTGTTTTGGAAGATTACATTTCTAAATAGAAGTGAGTGACAAACGAGGCAAGCAGGGTCAACAACAGGTTACATCCACAAATGGACCTCAGTCCCCCCATGACGAGGAACTTTAAGCACCATGACTTGCCAATTTGCCAGCTGGATAAACAACTCCCCGTCCGAGGAACATCCCGCGGGAGCGCAAGGTGTCGATTGGAGGCAGGAACCAAACATCGGCCAATCCCGTCCTCCCTTTCACAGACACAGGCAAATCCCGCGCAACTTCGTCGGGGTCGGCGGCAGGCCCACGCCGAACTCTCCCCGGTTTCACAAAGCGTCGGCTCAAGCGGTGAAGCCCCCTGATGCTTGGAGCCCCACGATGCCTCTTCCAATGCAGTTTAAATCCGGCAAAGGATGAATATGAGTCAACTTCCTCCTGTGCTAACATTTCTCAGAATGCTGTCATGTGCATTCAAATGATCAGTTTCAAATGTCAACCACAGCAAAAAATAAAAGCCTTCCACAATTCCACACATCAGTCAAAAGAGTCTGAAGAAAAAAAAAACTTAAAACTTGAAGGCATAGCAGGATTCATTTCTTTTTTTTTAAAATCATTTGCTCATAGCGTGTGGATGTTGCTGGCAATCCCAGCATTTATTGCCCTGATTGGCCCTAAACCAAGGAGGGAGCAGAGTCCGGAGCCACAGTGGGTCTAGAATCAGAGACCAGAATGGGCAACAACATCCCCTTAACGACATTCATAAAACATCGGTTAAGAAAATACAAGACTTGCACCTTATTGTTGCTGAGATTAGCTTTCCCACCCCCACACAAAAAAAATACTATTGATCGAATTACCTGAATTTAGATTCTCAAGTTGCCAGGGTGGAATTTGAGGATGGGGGATGAGCACCCTCCACTACACATCAACAATTCAGTAGTGGAGCGAGGAGAGAGCACCAAGTTCCTTGGCGTTAACTTAACCAGGGGCCTATCATGGACACACATCTCCTCACTTGTCGGGAAGGCGCAACAGCGATAGCACATCCTAAGAAAACTGAAGCAGGCAAGCTTACTAGCCACCATCATGTCAACCTTCTACAGGGGCCCTATTGAGAATGTCCTGGCCGGCTGCATCACAGTGCAGTATGGTCACTGCAGAGAAATGGATCGGAGGTCATTCCACAGGACCATAAAGAGAGGAAGAGAGGATCACTGGAGTCTCCCTCCCCCCCCGTCCATCAACGTGGTCGTTTTGTGAAGATGGCGCACAAAATGGTTGAGGACCCCTTCCATCCTGCACACAGCATCTTTCAGCTGCTCCCATTAGGAGGATCAGAGCCAGCTCCACTAGGCTGAGGAACAGCTTCTTCCCACGGGCAGTGAGAATGCTGAACGACCAAAGAAACTGCTCACACTGACCATCCGAGACCCTCACATTCACAAAACAATATTTATTTATTTGGATAAATGAAATAATTGTCCTGTCTATGTATTGTTTGTCTGTAATGTGTGTTACGTCAGATTGTGTGTCTGTGTGTTTTGCATCGGACCAGAGAACACGGTTTCCTCGGGTTGAACTTGTGCAATCAGATGCCAATAAACTTGACTTGAACTTGGTTCTCTTAAACAGCACAGAACCTTTGGTGTACAACTTCATCACTATGCCACAGTACTGCTCGACACGTTCCTTCACAATCAACTGTACTCTGCTCGGAAAATATTCCATTGGGATTTCACATCAAAAGATTTTTTTTTAAATAACATTATCATTTCTTCCAAAACAGATGGGAACACGAGGGAAGGAGAGGAAACCACATGCAGATCTCTGGCTGCACAGAACAGCCTCGGGTTACATCGGGAGCCAAGCTAAGCACACTGCACTGCACACATTATTTATACAGTACTAAATGGAATGCAGATACATCAGTCATTAAAGGTAAAACATGAACGTCTGCAGACACCGTCGTTGAAGTAAAAACACAACACTGGAAAAACTCAGCAGGTCAAATAGTGTACTTTATACAGCAAAGATAAAGGTACCTAACCAACATTTCAGGGTTGAGCCCTTCAGCAAGATTACTAAAAAATGTTGGCAGGCTTCCGAACAAAATGGTTGGGAGGGGTGGAGGCAGAGGAGCACGGTGGATAAGGGAGGGAGGGCACAGCGGCAAACAGGGGGAGGGGGTATGGCTCTGTGCATAGAGAAGGAAGGGGGGGTTGGAGAGCTGAGGGAGACAAAGGGGAAGGGAGGGAGAACGGAGAGTAGTCTGGCAGAAACCGGAGAAGTCGAGGTTAATGGCATCCAATTGGAGAGTGCCCAGCGGAAAATCGAGCGCTGGTCCTCCAATTTGTGGGTGGTCTTGGGAGGGGGTGGGGGGGATAGTACATCAGGCCATGGACAGACATGTGAGTATGGGAATGGGGCGCAGAATTAAAACGGTTGGCCACTGGAAGATCCCCACTGACATTGCTTTGCAATGAAGAGCAAATAACAAACAGAAGTTGTTGTTGGCCCATGAGAGATGGAAGGGAAAACACAAAATGAAAATGGCGGCACGGAGGTAGTCCAGAATCGTAGGGGATTCCCTGGTCTCCCACGAGAAGTTTGCAGGAATATCGTGGAAACCCTCGGGGGGGGGGGGTGGGGAGGGTCTTTATGCCACTCTCTTATTTTCAGTTGGGTATGAAATTACCATCCTGTACAGTGATGGGAGAGGGAAAGACAAGGTGGGTGTGCTGCAGAGGACAAACTGAGGGCTGACGCACAAACGTTCAACACAACCAGCACAGAAAGAAGAGGAAAGACCCAACACAGACTGGCTGTCCCGTGGCATGGACGCAGTCTTGCTTCTCACCACGACAGGATTTTTGCCGGATCACCCATTGGGAGCCATCAGAAATGTATTAATTTCCAGGTCAAAGGCATGGCTGTCAGGGCCGACATGAGCTCTCCACGAGCAAACATCCCAGAAGGATGGACAATGGATCACAAAGCCAAACCATGCAGGAACAGATTTCCTACAGCAGAGGTTTTGTAACTTCACGCTCCCTCTTGCTGAGATTGGCTTTTTATTTCAGAACCATGTGATGGGAATTTATGTCAAGGCCTCTCGATTGCTAGAACAGTATCTTCACCACCTTAATACCACATACATTTGAACAGAGTACCCCCACGTGGAAACCCTCCCCCCCCCCGAGGGTTTCCACGTGTTGCATATTGCAGGCACAGCATCAACACTGGATGCCAGCATCCCTCAACTTCCTACGGTTTGTAATATTTAATGTGCTGACCTGCAGATCCTTCAACACAAGACCGTTGAAGAGAGTCTGGAACACAAATGAAATACTGCGAGTACTCACATCACCATCAAAAAACAAAGTTGATGCCTTAGCTCCTTATCCTGGATGGAAAGAAGGGTCACTGACCCAAAATATTCATAGAAATGCATAAAAACCTCCAGATGGGCGGCACAGTTAGCATTAGCAGCGACCGGGGTTCAAATGCGATGATGTATGTAAGGACGTACCAGGGGTGTAGGTCAATTGGTTGGCACGGGCTCACGGGTCCATTACCATGCTGCTCATCTAAATTTAACATGCTGAAAATCTGAAAACACTCTGCAGGTCGGGCAGCATCTGTGGAAAGTGAAGATGACCCTTCAGGTAATTAAGGCCGCCACAGTTTGCGAGGAGTGGGAAGACCACATTCGCCGCCCACTGATGCCACACAAAACACTGGCTATATTGCTCAACACTCACCCCAGAGGGTGTTGACTGGGTGTTCCACATCAGGGGCACCTCCACACTGGACCTTTATCTGAAGCTGAAGATGCCTCCTTTCCTCTCTGCAAGGACCAGTGACTGCCACCAGTCTGGCCTAATGCAGGCAAGGCAGGAGCACAGAACCCGGGTAGCAGCCACATTGCGTGATCCCGACAATCTCACTCAAGCGAAGAATTGAATTCCTTCAACTGCTGAGTAATTCAAGGAATGTGAAACAGGAACCTTTCCCAGATCTTTTTAATAATTCCCTCTCCCACAGAAAAGGACTGATTTATATTAAGATCTGGAGAAAAAGCTAAAACAAACAATAAACCAAAATGCCCGACAGAAAGTCTCAGCAAACTTGAGCAACGATTTGCCCATTGATTCAGCAAACTCTCAGCTGATGCAGTTTAGAACTTCTTTACTCAGAGAGTGGCGGCTGCATGGAATGAGCTTCTGGGAGAAGGAGTGGCGACAGTGTCCAGTTTTGTCATTTAAGGAAAAATTAGATAGGTATATGGATAGGAGGGGAATGGAGGATTACGGGCAAGGTGCAGGTAGATGGGACTAGAGGAGAGTACTTGGTTCATTGCGGACTAGATGGTCGGTGTCCGTTCTGAAATTGTTATATGGTTGATCTCCATCAGTGCCCAGTTAGACAAAAGTCAGGGGAAAAGTCCACGATTAGTCCGAGTGCCTCAGATGCAGGCAGGAGAAGGGCAAAGCAGCATCCCGATTACCGGCGACCGCACCAGGATTGCCCTCTTGCTCGTGTAGCCTGCACGTTCTCCCTGTGACTGAGTGCTGCCTCCCAAAGGTGTGGACTGGCAGGTTCATTGGTTGTTGAAAATGGTCCCAAATGAACATGGAGCGAGTTGATGGGAGAGCAGGGAGAATGGGATTGGCATACGGTTGGCGTTAACGTTGACTCAGTGGACTAAAAGTTCCATCTCCACATCGGACGCACCCAACGTTCATTTCCCGCCGCGTCTAAAAAGCGGTCATCTTGGACCCCGCATCAGATACTCTGAAGAACCCACTGTCAAAAATCCAGTGGAATCAGGGATTGGGGGAAAATACAGGAGAAAAGTCAAAGAAAGTACATAGTCACTCTCCCAAACTATATTCTGCCTAGACATAAAAGGCACCGACAATCCTTGTCCAACAAACCCTGGAGGGAAGTTGCCAAACTGCAGAGTACATCACGGTTCAATGTACTGCAATCCACAGAAACAATAAATGTAAACATTGTGTCAGGGTGCATCTCTGTCTGGTACGGAGGTGCCAATGCACCAGGCAGTTTAGGGCAGCATGGATGGCGGAGCGGTTAGCGCAACACCTCTAGAGCTTCAGCGATCGGGACCGGGGTTCAAGTCCTGCGCTGTCTGTAAGGAGTTTGTTCATCCTCCCTGTGTCTGCGTGGGTTTTCGCTGGGGGAAGGGGGGGGTTCGGATTTTTCCCCACTGTTGAAAACGCACATGGGGCTGTAGGCCAATTAGGTACGTTGGGTAGCATGCGCTGGTGGACCAAAATGGCTGTTACCATGCTGTATGCATGTCTAAAAGTTAGCTCAGCCAGCAACACACATGCATAAGTCTCCACTCCACCGAGGACATCTGCAAGGGGTGGTGTATTGAGAAGGCAGTCTTTTATCCTGAAGGACCCCAGGCCATTGCCCTCTTCACTCTGCTGCCATCGGGAAGGAGCCTGACAATGGCCACCCAGAGGCACACGGACAGCTTCTTCCCCTCCGCCATCAGATTCCCGAATGGACAATGAACCACAGACACTGCCAATTTTCTTACACTATTTTACTTATTTTTGAAAAGTAATTTATAGCAATATTCACTCTGTGATGCTCCCGCCAAACAACAAATTTCGTGACGTGTTCATGACCATAAGTTCTGATTCCAGTGGGCAGGTGGGGGAGGAACAGCCTTTCCTTGCCCAGGGATAAAGGAGTCACAACAACCACTGCTCTTGAAACAGCCTGGCTTGGGGATTTAGATCACAAGTGCCCACTGATTCAGTCAGAGTCAAAAAGAAATATCAACAATTTTATTTCCCTGGAAGGGGGAATCCCTCACAGGTTAGACTGCAGAGGCAATTTAACTGGCACTGATTCCCACTATTACCCAGCACCTTCAGGAGGTGGCGAGACTCCTGTACCTCTCCATGCCAAGTTGGCCAACAATAGAAAAAAAGCAAAACTCAAACTGAGCAACCAGAACTTTCAAAGAATCTGGTCCTCACAGTCTCAACATTCAAGTTCAAAATATTTCCCCAGGAAAGGGATGGAGTCCAAATTTTCAATTTCTCAAAATGCAGCCATGATAAATTTAAAGGAAAATATAAATGGGGGGTGGGGGGAGAAGAGAGACAGTGGGAGGACATTGTCTCCAGACTGAGTGGGAGGGGCTCCAAGTTCCAAGCACTTCCGAAGAAAATGAAGGCAGTGAAATGGAGATAGCGAATTCTGTGGTGCTCAATCTGGACAGGACGGAACAAGGGCATGTCATTTTATGTAGCACCTAACCCAGAGCACATTGTGTGCAATTCTAGACGCTTGGCTGCAAGAAGGGTGTCATTGAATTGGGAAGGGTGCAGAGAAGAGATTCATGACAATATCACCCCCCCCTCCTGAAATGGAGGCAGCTGAGCGGTGACCTGAAAGAGGGTGATAAGACCACGAGGGGCGCAAATAAAGCAGGAAGAAATTCTAGCGCAACGCCTTTACAGCGCCAGCGATCGGGACTTGGGTTCAAATCCCGCCCTAAGGAGTTTGTATGTTCTCCCCGTGTCTGCGTGGGTTTTTCCCTGGGGGTTCTGGTTTCCTCCCATAGTTCGAAACGTACTGGGGGGTGGAGGTTAATTGGGCACGTGAGCCGAAAGGGCCTGATACCGTTCTGTATGTCTAAATTTGTTAAAAAATTTAAATTGCTTCTTCCCACAGGCTGAGATTGATAAACAGTATTCCGTAAACTTGGGTCTCTCATAAATGAATTGTGCAAATATTTCTCTATAAAAATTTAATCTAAAATATGTATGTTTGTATGTGATTATTTTGTGTTTAATTTGTGAGAAATGTATATTATGTGTGTGCACTGTGGCCAGAGAAATGCTGTTTCATCTGGTCAGAGGATAATAAACTTGGACCTGAATGATCAGTCGGCCCTTTCAAATTGCCATACAAAATGAGGTTAACTGGGCAGTTTGCCCTGTTAGCACCCCAGTCACGCGGCAATTAGAAAGTCAGACCCAGGTCAACCCCGTTGAAATCCTCAGAGGTAGTTAGGGAACCCACAGCCGATTTGAACAGGAAAACATCCGAACGTCTGGCGGCACTTCCAGTGAGTACGTGACACGTCATTGTGGGGACGGGATCCCCCTTGAATCTCTGGGTTGGCGATTTAATGGGGAGATATCCCTGAAATTGCCCCAGTAATTGCACCCAGGTCCCAGGAGGGCTACCCAGGTGCTGCAGTTCAAAAGAGGTTAGTGTCTTTTTCCCCAGGGCAGTGGAGTCAAGACAAATGGACATGGGTTCAAGGTGAGAGAGGAAAGATCTGAAAAAGAGCTGTGAAGTAACCTTTCCCACACCAAGAGGTGCTGGGTGTGTGGAATGAGCTGCCAGTGGTTGAGTCAGGTACAAAACGTTTAAGAAGTGCCTGGGCATCTGCCACTGCCAAAACATACTTTCGACATCAAACACAATTGTCCTGTCCCCACTGAACGACTCACAAGGTTACTCCAGGTAAAAGACGCCAACTCCAAGTTTTACTTGTTTGAATCGCATGTCCTGTGAGTTTTGCTGCTAGCTAATTTTTGGGATGGCATTCCCTTGTGAACTGAAACTTCTTTTCCCCATACTTTAATCAGAAAGACGGAGACAAACTCATCTTGCATTCTCCATTAAGATCAGCAGCCACTTTTAAATCCACCAGGTCAGAAACAGGACTTATTGTCATGAGCAGGTCATGAAATTTGGTGTTTTGTGTCAGCGTCATAGGGCAAACATTCATATTATAACCATCTTATGACATTACTATAAAAAAATAACAAAAATAACACACGAAAAATAAGGCAGTGCCTGTGGGTCATTGATTATTCAGGAATCTGATGGCAGCGGGGAAGAAGCTGTCCTTGTGCGGCTGAGTGCTTGTCTTTAAGCTCCTGTACCTTTTCCCGATGGTAGCAGAATTAAGAGGGCATGGCCTGGGTGCTGGGGGTCTTTGCTGCTTTTCTAAGACACTGCCTCATGTAGACGTCCTCAATGGAGTGAAGTCTGGTGCCTGTGATGTCGCAGGCTCAGTTAACAACCCTCTGGAGTTTATTCTTGTCCTGGGAGTTGGCGCCTCCATACCAGACAGTGATGCCACCAGCCAGAATGCTCTCCACAGTACACCTGTAGAAGTTTACAGAAGTCTTCGGTGACGTATCGAACCACCTCAGACACCTCACAAAGTATAGACATTGGCGAGACTTCTTTGTGATGGCATCAATGTGGAGGCTCCAGCACAGATCCTCAGAGATTTTGATACCAAGGAATTGAAGTTCTTGACCCTCTCCAGTACTGAGCCCTCGATGAGGACTGGGTCGTGTTCCCCTGACTTCCTTCTTAAGTCCACAATCATCTCCTTGGTTTTGCTTACATACAGCGCAAGGTTGTTGTTAAACCATTCAATCTCCCTATTGTCCGTTTCCTCATTGCCATTTCTGATTCTGCTGACAACTGTGGTGTTATCGGCAAACATCAGTGGCATTGGAATTGTGCCTGGCCATGCAGTCATGGGTACAACAGTGGGCTAAGCACACGTCCTTGGGGTTCACACCCCCTCAAAACCCTGTGAGCAGCCAGTTGTACCCACAGCCATCAAATTTGAAGTAAATCAGGTTCACTCGTTGAATTCCTCTCTTCAAAATACCACAGCACTTAATCTGTATTTTCAGTCACGTGCTGGCACATCACTGACAACAATGGACATAGGAGGAATAGGCCATTTGGCCCATCTAACCTGTTCTTCCATTCAACAAGATCATGGCTGATCTTGTTCCCCATAACCTTTAATTCCCCTACTATTCAAATATCTACCAGTATCTTAAATACATTTGTGAGGCCTGCCTCTGTTGCTTCACTGGGCAGAGAATTCCACAGACTTGTTACTTTCCTCAGATTTATTGTCAGAGTACATACGTGACATCACATACAACCCTGAGATTTTTTTTCTCGCAGGTGCGGCAGAATTACCATTAATCGGTAATGCAAAAATGACTACACAATGTACGCATGTAAGCAAATAAAGAGTTGGAACTAGATAAAGAAACGTCTTCTCCTCACCAGTCTTAAATCTATTCAAATTTTGACCCCACGTCCCTTAGCACCTGTCTCACCTGATGATGGTAATGCCTTCCTTCCTTCTATCCTGCCCATTCTTTTCACTGTGCTATACATTTCCTTCAGATTCCACAGTTTATTGTGCACTGACAACAAACCAAGGAACAAGGTCTCCTCCTGTGTTTCCTGCTTGGATTGTTTGCAGTTCTCCTGTTCTATCTTCTAGGGGTTGGCAAACTTTTTAAACCATCGATGTCTTGATCGCTTGTCGACCCCCAAGCATGTAAAATAAATAAATATTATCAATGATAAATTTCTCTATACCCTAGACATTTATTCACCCCTTGGATAGTCCCATTGACCCCCCCCACCCCCTCGGGGATCACTTTGCTGACCTCTGCTTTTTGACCAGCCAGCCCCACCACCCTGGTGCTGAGGTTATTTATGCAGAAATTCAAAGAGCGAAAGGAGAGGGTGAATGAAATCCTCAAGATATGCCCATCAGCACCTTACCAATTCCAAGATACAGATTTTGAACTTTGTACACAGCTCCCAAAGTGATCATCCATCAATGCAAAAAGCTTCAGCTTCTCCAATGTGCATGGTGAAACCAAGCTTAGTTTCTGTAAACAGATACATTTTGCCCTATCCAGCAGACAACCTTCCTCTCACAAGATGCAAGCAGATACTGAACACCAGAAAGTTTATTCATGCCATGAATTTGATCATTCAGGTTAAATGGAGTCTCCCTCCAGCAGACATCCTTCCTTGAAGGATCCTCTTCCATTAACCTTAACTCAACTTAACTCTCGAGGACTGAGAAATGCTCTCAGACCTGCTGATCATCGTTTACTTCATCTTTAAATGGATGGAATTAATATTTTATGCACCTTCTCCAATAATCAATAAATCTCATTAGCAATACACAAACGTACTGGAGAAACACAACAGATTACACAGCTTCCATAAGAGTAGCCAACATCTCGGGTCTGGGTCCTTCGACAGGTAGGAGCAAAATCAGGCTGGAGGAAATAGGGAGGAGCAAAATCAGGCTGGAGGACATAGGGAGGAGCAAAATCAGGCTGGAGGACATAGGGAGGAGCAAAATCAGGCTGGAGGACATAGGGAGGAGCAAAATCAGGCTGGAGGACATAGGGAGGAGCAAAATCAGGCTGGAGAACATAGGGAGGAGCAAAATCAGGCTGGAGGACATAGGGAGGAGCAAAATCAGGCTGGAGGGCATAGGGAGGGGGTGGGGGTGGGCGGGGAAGGAAGAGAGAAGGGAAGAAGGGGCTGGGAGAGGAGCACAGACTAACATGCAAGAGGCCTTTCACATCACTAGGGTCTGAGATTATGTATGACAATGCCTGCCATAACAACAAGAGTCTGCATTTCAATCTCTCCACCACAACTCTTCAGGATGTCCCAAAGTCAATGCAATAGGACAATTACTCCGGCTTGCGGACAAAGCAAAATTCAACCAGCATTATTGTTGTGGGAAAGCTGCCTTGGAAAAGCAGCTCATGTACTGAGAGCTTCATCCCACCCCAGCCAACCTCTTCTCCCTCCAGTCAGACAGGAAAACCCGAACACAAGACCAGGCACCATCGGAGGAGAGAGCAGCTTCTTTCCAGTCGTAGCGGAGTCCTCAATGAAAGCTCACAATAGTAAACGTTCGATGCCTTTGCTCTGTTGAAACGGATCTGTAAACGTTCCCTCTAGCATTAATTACTGTACTGTGCACAAAGTGGTCTGCTCAAAGCACATTTCCTCACGGCACCTCCCCTCCCTCTCTCTCCATCTCTCACTCTCTCCCCCTCCACCCACCTCTTCCCCTTCCACCCTTCCCTCCACTCTCCCCTCCACTCCCTCCACCACACCTCCCACCCCCTCTCTCCCCTTCCACTCCATCATCCCAACCCCTCTCTCCCCTTCCACCCCTCTCCCATCCCTTCCTTCTACCCCTCTCTCCCCTCCTTCCACCTCTCCACCTCTCTCCCCCTTCCACCCCCACCCCCTCTCTCCTCCACCACCGTCTCCCCTTCCACTCCTCCCCCCCTCTCCCCCTTCCACCCCCACCCCCTCTCCTCACCACCCTCTCCCCTTCCACTCCTCCCCCTCTCTCCCTCCACCCCCCTCTCTCCCTCCACCCCCCCTCTCTCCCTCCACCCCCCTTCTCTCCCTCCACCCCCCCTCTCTCCCTCCACCCCCCCTCTCTCCCTCCACCCCCCCTCTCTCCCTCCACCCCCCCTCTCTCCCTCCACCCTCCCCTCTCTCCTTCCATCCCCTCGCTCCCTCCCTACAATCTACAGAAGGAGGAGGGGGAAACCTGTTGAGCAGGAAATATACAAAATATACATGGCGCAGACAATGTCACATTTTTAAAAAAAGAGAAACACATACCCACACCAAAATCTGGTCAACCTTGGGGCCCAGCTCCTCCCATTCCAAATCCTCAACACCTTCCCGAGCATAGGCATGTTTTGGGGCTGACCCGCACCATCAGGGATGCTCTGCTCGGTCAGGCCATTGGGGAATAAAGCCACAGGCAGGAATTACTACGACTGTAGGACAAGGGGAGGGGATTGCCAAGAGATGGTTGCACACACAGTGGCCCGTGTTGATTTTCTTTTTAAAGAGGCTTCCCTTTAAACACCAGTGACATCAGAAACCAGAGTGGGGGGAACAGAGTGAGGGTTCAAGCCAGCAGGTAAACAAGGTGATTGATTTTCCCAATGCAAAAATCCTACACTGCATCAGGGGAATTCCAGCCAGTGTTCGAGGCAGAATTTCTCCATAAAGTTTAATTTTAAACATGCATTCAGATTCCTGA